>NC_086124.1:3660000-3882500 GCF_963921235.1 Mobula hypostoma
TTAAGAGGCATTTCCTATGGTGGGGGAATCTAAGACCAGGGGGCACAGACTCAGAGTAGAGAGGTGTCCTTTTAAAACAGAGATGAGGGGGAATTTCTTTAACCAGCGCGTTGTGAGTCTGTGGAATCTGCTGCCACAGGCAGCAATTAAATATTAAATAACTGGTGCAAAAAGAGAAAAAGAAATAGTGAGGTGTGTCCACAGGTTCAATGCCTGTTCAGAAATCTGATGACAGAGGGGAGGAATCTATTCCTGAATCGTTGAGTGTGTGTCTGCAGGCTGGTCAGGCAGCATCTGTAAATAGAGAAACAGAGTTTATGTTTAAACTTCTCCTTCTTCTTGTCATTCTCGTTATTCCTTAATTTTGCTGTACTTTCCAGAACTCTATGTTCTATGACAAGCAGCACCATCCGCACCAGACTTTGAGGTGAGTGGGCCCGGTTTCGAATCCGGCTGGCAACTTGCACGAGGACGAGAAGGTCTGCAGAGGCTGGAAATCCAGAGCAACTCGCACACAACGCTGGAGGAACTCAGCAGGCCAGGCAGCATCTATGGAAATCAGTAAACAGTCGACGTTTCAGCCTGAAACATCAACTGTTTACTCAGTTCCTTGCACGCTTTCCATCCGTGCTGGGTTAAGAATCGAGCTAGCAACTCGGCCTCATAAAAAAACAAACAAATGCTAAGGAAATGACCAGAGTGCCACCTGATGCACCACAAGGCCAGGAGAGGGATTTTTTTTATTATGATGTTGTATGATAAGACAAACTCTTGACTACACAATCTGCCTCTTCATATCCTTATTGTCTACCTGCTCTGCACTTTCTCTGTAGCTGTTACACTTTATTCTGTGTTCTGTCACTGTTTTCCCTTGTCCTACCTCAACTTTCGAAGCCAACAGATGTGCAGAATTAGAAGAAAAGAGAAGAAAATGGAAAGAGAGGCAGCAACAACCAAAGCCCGATCTGCCATCTGGAACTACCTGTCCTGAATGCGGAAGAACTTTCAAAGCCAAGATTGGACTCATAAGCCACTTGAGAGCCCGTAAGTAGATCAACAGAACGAAGGCCATCATCCTCGACCTCGAGGGATAGCCACAACGACGACCTCAATGCACTGTGTAATGATTAGGTCTGTACGAGCAGTATGCAAGGCAAGCTCCTCACTGTGTCTCGGTACAAGTGACAGTAATAAACCATTGCCAAGAAGAGGGGAAGCTGTAAAGCAAGAGCTGGATTTGGATGGTCTGACATTGAGGTGTATTGAAGCAACAGGCTAGTAAAGCATTCCCACTACATCCACCCTGAGGTTAACCAGCTCAGCCCGTATCCTCCCTTGTACCTGTGTCTGCACACCTCAGGAACATCTGATCTTGTTCCCACTCTTCTGCTCCAGTGAACCCAAAGCATGGCACGGTATCATAGTGGTTCGTGTAATGCTATTACAGTGCAGGGTTCAACTCCTGCCGCCGTCTGTAGGCGTTTGGACATTCCACATGGGTTTCCTAAGGGCACTCCGGTTTCTGCCCGCAGTGTGAAGATGTACGGGTTAGGGGGAGTAAGTCGCGGCCGTGCTACATTGGCACCACAAGCATGGCACCAATTGCGGGCGGTTCCCAGCACATCATCGGACTGGCTTGGTCGTTGACACAAATGACACATCTCGCTCCGTGTTTTGGTGTACACGTGATTAAACAAATCTAATCTGTCAAAAAAGTAGTCAGCTGGTTTCAGAATTTTACACTCAGGTGGAAGTTGGGCGCCACGGTAGCGCAGTGGTTAGTGCAACGTTATTACGGCTCAGGGCGTTCTGTGGGTTCGCAGTTCAGTTCCAGTGCCGTCCTGTACGTCCTCCCCCGGAACGCGTGGGTTTCCTCCGGGTGCTCCGGTTTCCTCCCACAGTCCAGAGACCTACCGGGTAGGTTAATTGGTCACTGTAAATTGTCCCGTCATTCGGTTGGGGTTGATCAGAGTTGTGAGGGTTCTGCGGTGGTGTGGCTCAAAGGGCTGGACAGGCCTTTACAAGATAAATAAATAAACACATAAATACACAAATATATAGACGGAGAGAGAGATAGACGAATAGAGATAGGTAGAGAGATAGACAGACAGATGGATAGATAGATAGATAGATAGATAGATAGACAGATAAACAGATAGATAGAGAGATAGAGAGACAGCTATATAGATCAATAGTCAGATCAGTAGATAGATAGACAGATTGATAGATAGATAAACAGATAGATAGAGAGATAGATAGAGAGACAGACAGATAGATATATAGATCAATAGTCAGATCGGTAGATAGATCCATAGATAGATAGATAGATTAATCATTCTAAAACCACTGCTTCAGCACTAGAGAACCCACCACAACACTGGTTGGCTTGTCAAAACAATAGCGTTGTGACTGTAGTCAGCTGCCATTAGCTTATTGTCGGATCACTGTAACCATTGACAACGTGGGTCAGCTCAGGCATTGCTCTAGAAATGTCACAAACCTTCCTTTAAGCTAGTTCCCAGAATGACACCCAGCAACCAGCTTCACCTTTCGCTGTGAGAAAACCGGAGATTCAATCGCACAGAGCTGAACACACCAATTCCGGATAACTTGGACTGTACCCGACAATATTTAATTTATGCACTCTTCTTTGTTTATCTGTGTGTAATTTATTTGTAGATTTAATTATGACTTCCTTAAGTTATTGTGTGCTATACGTGTGTTATGTGTACTACTGTGCTTTACACCCTACGCTGGAGAAATGTTGCCTCCTTTGGCAGGACACATGCACATATGTAGTTAAATGACAGTAACCTTGACTTGACAGGGTTATATGATTTAATTGCTAGGTAACTATCTCCAAAAGAGCTGAGAAATCAATTCTGATGGCCACCAGTTAAAATGCCCAAAGAATCAACTCCACTTTCTTATTCTGGCCATAACCCACTTCCTTTCCAGTCCAGATAAAGGATTTCAGCCTGAATCGTCAACTGTTTATTCCCCTCCATAGATACTGCCTGACCTGCTGATTTCCTCCAGTATTTTGTGTGTGTTTCTCAGACACGAAGCCCAGAGCAGGCCGGAGCAGGCCCACAGCCTAAGCCTCAGTTCAGCACGTAGCAGAGTAAATGCCGCTGAGCCCTCAGGCACAAAGCCCAGAGCAGGCCAGAGCAGGCCCACAGCCTCAGCCTCAGCGCAGCGAAGAGCGGGGTAAACGCCATGGAGCAGCGAGCAGAACCGGCCTGACCCTTGCCTCTGGTTTCTTGCTTTTCTCCTGTTTGGGGAGCTGCCACTCACCCTCCGCAGTGCCATCTTCAACCGGACATCTACAGAGCGAGGTCAATTCACAGTGGTCAATTACCTTACCCACCTCTTTGGAATGTGGGAGGAAACCAGCTAATGTGGGGGAGACCCACGCGGTCACTGTGTAAACTTGCAAACTCCACACAGACAGCACAGGTAGTCACGATTGAGACAAGGTCCCTGGTGCCGTGAGGCAGCAGCTGTCTCATTGCGTGAAGCTCCTCCTCTGTTCCTCTCTAGTACGTATTTCTCCACAGAATGGGTTCCATTCTTCCCAGAGTAAAATTGGCTGACTATTCCATTTGGAAATTGTAATATTTAAATGGGCTTAGTGCTAAAGCAGTGATGAACTTAAAACTGTTTACCAACCACATAAACAAACAGTGCCATCTGTGATGTGCAGGCAGACATCCAGACTTGGCCTAAACTGATGCGCAAACTGCTTGGGATTTTTTTTTTCTCTGTTGACCATTATCACTGATGGTTCCCTGGACAGTAAATTCTGCGGGGGAGGACTATAGAGCGTTAATATTCAGTTATAGAGTCATAGACACAATACAGATGGTCCTTCAGCCCATCTAGTCCATGCTGAACTCTGAATCTGCACCGGACTCATAGTTCTCTGTACCCTTCCCATCCGTGTCCCTATTCACATTTTGTTTATTGTTGAAATCGCATCCAACACGTCCACTAGTGGATCGTTCCACACTCTCGACACTCTCTGAGTGAAGATATGCTCCCTGATCTTCCCCTAAGACATTTCACCTTTCACCGTCGGCTTCCTCTTTGTGTCAGAGCAAATTATAGGCCGTTTACGCTGACGTCAGTGGTTGGGGAGATGTTGGAGTCCAGTATTAAGGATGAGGTCTTGGGGTACTTGGAGGTGCATGATAAATGAAGCCAAAGTCAGCATGATGTCCTGAAAGGGAAATCTTGCCTGACAAATCTGTCAGAATTCTTTGAAGAAACAAGAGGTAGGATAGACAAAGGAAAGTCAGTGGATGTTGCTTACTTGGATTTTTGGAAGGCCTTTGACAAGGTGCCACACATGAGGCTGCTTATCAAGATAAGAGCTCATGGTATTACAGGAAAGGTACTAGCATGGATAGAAGATTGGCTGACTGCCAGGAAGCAAAGAGTTGGAATAAAGGGGGCCTATTCTGGTTGGCTGTCAGTGACCATTGCTGTTCCGCTGTGGTTGGTATTGGGACCGATTCGTTTCACGCTATTCGTCAATGATTTGGGTGACGGAATTGATGGCTTTGTGGCCAAGCTTGCAGACGACATGAAGACAGGTGGAGGGGCAGCTAGTGTTGAGGAAACAGGGAGTCTGTAGGAAGGCATGGACAGATCGGGAGAATGGGCAAAGTGGCAGATGGAAAATAGTGTTGGGACTTGTATGGTCATGTACTTTGGTAGAAGGAATTAAAGGCATAGACTATTTTCCAAAATCAGGGAGAAAATTCAACAATCAGAGGTGCAAAGGGATTTGGGAGCCCTCCTGCAGGATTCTCGAAAAGTCCTTTTGCAGGTTGAGTCAGCGGTGAGGAAAGCAAATGGAATGTTAGCATTAATTTCAAGAGGACTAGAATATAAAGCCAAGGGTGTGATGCTGAGGCTTTATAAGGCATTGGTTAGACTGTACTTGGAGGACTCTTGAGCAGTTTTGGGCCCCTTATCTAAGAAAATATGTGTTGGATTGCAGAAGGCCCAGAGGAGATTCATAAAGATTATTCCAGGAATGAAAGGGTCGATGTACAAGGACTCTTTGATAGCTCTGGGCCTATACTCACTGGAGTTCAGAAGAATGGGGTGGGGAATCTCATTGAAAGCTATTGATTATTAAAAGACCCAGATAGAATGGATGTGGAGAGGATGTCTCCTACGGTGGGGGAGTCTAGGACCAGAGGGCACAGCCTCAGATTAGAGGGACGTATACTTAGAACAGAGATGAGGAGGAATTTCTTTAGCCTGAGAGCGGTGAATCTGTGGAATTAATTGCCACAGGCAGCTGTGGAGACGAAGTCATTGGACATTTTTAAGGCAGAGGTTGATAGACTTTTGAATAGTCAGTGCATGAAAGGTTATGGGGAGACGGCAGGGGATAGGGGCTGAAAGGGAAAATGGATCAGCCATGATGAAATGACAGAGCAGACTGGATGGGCTGAATGGCCTAATTCTGCTCCTATGTCTAATAGTCTTCTGGTCTAAATCCATTGGAATTCTTTGACATTTTATAAAAGATTGATTGTTCATAGATACATACAACATGAAAAGAGGGCCCTTGTCTCAACTCCTCCATGCTGACCATGTTGGCCAGTCAGCTGGTCCCATCTGCACTTGTGTGGCCCATAGCCCTCACCCCCTCTTCCTTCGGAATGTTGCTAAGGTGCCTTCATTCCAAATACACACCAGCCTTTGTGTGAGGAAGCTGCCCCTGATGTGCCTTCTAAATCTTTTACTTCGAATCTTAAGCATATGCCCTCTTGTTTTGAGTAAGCCAACGAGAAAGGACAATGTGATTTTTCCCTGTCTATGTCCCTCATGATCTTATATACCTCCACCTGGTCACCCCTCAATTTCCTACGTTCCAGGGAACGATGTGCTCGTCAATGCAACCTCTCCCTTTCACTCAGGTCTCCAAGCCCAGGCAACATCCGGCAAATCTTTTTTTTGCACTCTTTCTCGCTCATGCGAACTTGATTTCAACAGTCAAAAGAAGTTTGGATAGGTCCAGGGACGGTAGGGGTATAGAGGGCTATGGTCCCGGTGCAGGTCGATGGGAGTAGGCAGTTTGAATGGTTCAGCACGGACTAGATGGGCTGAAGGGCCTGTTTCTGTGCTGTACTTTTCTATGATTCTATGACTCTATACTAATACCATCTTTCCCATAACGGTGCCGAAGACTGAATACAATATTCAGCAACAGCTTTTACAAGTCCAGGCAACCATCTGGTAAATTATCAGTTCAACATAGAACATATAACACGGAACATAAGACATTGTAGTACAGTACAGGCTCTTTCACCCGCAATGTTGTGTTGAACTTCTAACCTGCTGGAAGATCAATCAGAATCAGATTTAATATCACTGGTATATGTCGTGAAGTTTGTTGTCATACGACAACAGTACATTACAATACATAATAATAGAAGTTGTGAATTACAGTAAGTTATATATATGTAAAATTTAAATTGAATAGAAATAGAAATAAGAAAGTAGTGGAATAGTGTTCATGGGTTCAATGTCCATTCAGAAATCTGATGGCAGAGGGGAAAAAAGTTATTCCCGAATCAATGAATGTGTGCCTTCGGGCTCCTGTACCTCCTCCCTGCAAAAAGAGAGGGGAAAAAAGCAATGATTTGACACAAGAGATCCTGCAGATGCCGGAAATCTGGAGCAACACAGGCAATGCGCTGGAGAAACTCAGCTTCTACGGGCGGCAATAAACAGTCGACGTTTCGGGCCGAGACCCCTCATTCAGGACTCCTGACGCAGTGAGTAGTGAGAGAGTGTTCATGGGTTCAATGTCCATTCAGAAATCGGATGCCGGGGGCGAAGAAGCTGTTCCTGAATCGCTGAATGGGTGCCTTGAGGCTGACCAATCTAACCATTCCCTCTGATATAACACTCTATTTTTTCTTTCATCCATATGCGTATGAGAGGCTTTCTTAATTTCCCTTAATCTATCTGCCTCTACCACCATCCCTGCCAGCCCATTCCACACACCTATAAAGAACTTACCTCTGATGTTCTCCTCCCTGCCACCCCCGACAAACTTTAATATTCTTTTGTTAATTTTGGATATTTTCTGTTGAGCTGAGTGAGCCATTTTGGAATCTCACAGCAACACTGCTGGCAGAGTTAAATAGCTCGGGCTTGTGCTCCCTAAAATGCACTGTGCAGTTGGGCAGCGTGTGCTGGTGGTTTCAACAGGGGAGCTGATTCAGTACCTGACCTTGCACGGCAGCTGAATACAGTATCACTGCGGAGTCTACTGTGAATTCCAAAGTGCTGCAACCACTGAGCCATTTCAGCTCTGCATGTTAATATATCTCCCCCCATCCACACAGATCTTCTTGACAGAAACCGATGGCCAAAACAACTCCAAGAACATCTGAGGATTTTTTTAAAAGACATCTGCCTGAATTGTGAAATTGTTATTAATATTTGAAACCCATATTATTTCTCTGAGGCAGCAGAGCCTTCAGAGTTTTTGCGCTACTGAGTAATTGTACACAGACATATAACTATAAATTCTTTGCTTGCTTCTTTATCGCTTTCCAGCCATTTTTAATTAATATCGTTATCTTTTCTCTTTGATTTGTTCCTTGTGCTCTTTCCGACTGCGGGCATAAAGGATACGATGTTTGACTTGTGTGCTGAAGACGGAACGCGATACATCTCATTTCCATGAGAGAGCTCGCTTGCAGAAGAGACACCAGCTGTGGAATGCGATCGCTGGCAGCTCAGAGATACCACAGCTCCACTGAGAAGCTGGCACGCTTACTAAAACAGCTTGGACATCAAAAGGTAAGGTCTTTTGGTGGAACAGACGGTTTCGCTTTAAGTCTATGGCTGCTGTACACCCGGGAGAGAACGTTGCTTTGTTAATTTGGTTTGTTAAAGGGCATTGCTTGGCAGGGGAGGCTGAGTTTATTGGATAGACATTGTTCCTGGAACAACTCGACCCAGAACAGCATGTACTTAAAAAAATGGCCGTGATTCATGACTGCACCAAAGCACAGTGCTTTTCTGTTAGAGGCATTCGTATGGTGTAGTGAGAATCTCGCCCACCATGTCTGATAACAATACCTTCAGGGCTGAATATCCAAGCATCTATCTTATTGGAGACAGGGTCCACCGACAGGGCGACATGGTAGTGTAACAGTTCGCGCGATGGTATTACAGATGAGGAATGTTTGATGGCTCTGGGCCTCTACTCGCTGGAATTCAGAAGAATGAGGGGTGACCTCATTAAAGCCTATAAAATGTTTAAAGGTCTCAATAGTGTCAATGTGGAGAGGATGCTTCCTATAGTAGGGGAGTCTAAGACCAGAGGACACAGCCTCAGAATAGAGGGGCGTCCTTTTAGAACAGAGATGAGGAAGAATTTCTCTAGTCAGAGAGTGGTGAATCTGTGGAATTCTTTGCCTCAGGCAGCTGTGGAGGCCAAGTCTTTATGTATGTTTAAGGGAGAGGTTGAGAGGTCCTTGATTAGTCAGGCCATGAAAGATTACAGGGAGAAAGCAGGAGACTGGGGCTGAGAGGGAAACCATGATGAAATGGTGGAGTAGACTCAATGGGCCAAATGGCCTAATTCTGCTGCTAAATCTTATGGTCCTGTGGCCTTATTACAGCACAGGGCGCTGGAGTTCAGAATTCAATTCCAGCGCCATCTGTAAGGAGTCTGTATGTCCTCCCCGTGTGCATGTGGGTTTCCTCTGGGAGCTCCAGTTTCCTCCCACATTCCGAAGACCTACCGATGAGGAGGTTAACTGGTCATTGTAAACAGTCCTGTGATTAGCCTAGGCTCCTTGTTCCGTGCTGTATCTCTAAATAAAATCCCCGAGAAGAAAGCCCTTATGGGGAATTGTTTGGATTAATGGAAGGCCAGTGCACCAGTAAAGCTTGGTCTAATTCTGGGTCACAATGGGTCAGCTCCAGTAAGGTTTCGAAATGATGCACCTTGTTGAATGAACCTGTAGATGAACAGTCAGAGACTGCTCCTCAGAAAAGAGAGGGAGAGGAGGTCAGAGATTATGTCCAAGTGGGGAGGAGAGGATATCGGAGATTATGCCCAAATGGGAGGGAGAGTAGGTCGGAGATTATGACCAAGTGGGAGGGAGAGGATATCGGAGATTATGTCCAAGTGGGGGGAAGGAAGGTTAGAGGTTACGTCCACATGGGAGGGAGAGGAGGTCAGAGATTATGACCAAGTGGGGGCAAAGGAGGTCAGAGATTACGTCCAAGTGGGGGGAGAGGAGGTCAGAGATTATGTCCAAGTGGGGAGGAGAGGATATCGGAGATTATGCCCAAATGGGAGGGAGAGCAGATCGGAGATTATGACCAAGTGGGAGGAAGAGGAGGTCAGAGACTACATCTAAGTGAGGGGGAGAGCAGGTCAGAAATTATGTCCAAGTGGGAGGGAGAGGAGGTCAGTGATTACGTCGATCTAACTCTTTCCTCCTACATAGCCCTCCATTTTTTTATCATCTTATGTACCTATCTAAGAATTTCTTAAATACCGTTAATGTACCTGCCTCTACCACCTCCCTTGCATTCCACGCACCGACCACTCTCTCTATAAAAATCCTCTCATTTTCCTTCTCTCCAAAGAGAAAAGCCCTAGTTTGTTCAACCTATCCTCATAAGATGTGCTCTCTCATCCAGGCAGCTTCCTGGTAAATTTTTTCTGGACCCTCTCTAAAGCTTCCATATCCTCCCTCTAATGAGACGACCAGAACTGTGATCTTACTTGTTTACTGCCTGTTACACCACTGGCATTTAGGACAGCAATGAAGGTCCTCCGTCTCTGGCTGTGTTCAGGGCTTCTTTCATCATGACAGCAGCTTCCTCTCAGTTTTCTCTACTTCAGTCGTGCAAGTCCCAGGTGGAGACTCAGGAATACCGTCGCACTTGGATGTAGACAGATTCTTCAACGTTTCCGTAATGATTTTGTTTGACCAGTCAGGGTTGTTAACCCTGAGCTGAACCCCCGAACCTGGAGGACCGGTGGACCACTCTTGTCTGTCCTCTACCCTTTGACCTGTTTGCCATGGGTGACCCTACCAAGAGTCAAAGCATAAAGCCCTGACTCCAGCCAGCATAGCTGTTCGGGTCACCGAGGCACGCAAGCCTCCAAACCCTACAACGAGGTTGTGGTCCTCTTGCAGAAGAATGGTGATCTAACCAGGGCTTTCGAGAGCTGCAACATTACCTCACAACTCTTGAACTCAATCCCCCAACTAATGAAAGCCAACGCACCATAGGCTTTCAATTCAAACTTGCACAACAACTTTGAGGGATCTACGGATGTGGTCTCCAAGATCCCCCTGTTCCTCCACACTGCTAAGAATCCTGCCATTAACCCTGTATTCTGCCTTCATATTCGACCTTCCAAAGTGAGTCACTTCCCTCTTTCCCAGTTGTTGTTCTGCTGAACATTGTGGGCAAGTTGTCTTGGTGCCAGAATGTGTGGCCACACTCTGGTCACCTACCTACTGGAAGATGTCAAGTAGATAGGGTCATAAAGCAAGCTTTTGACACACTGGCCTTCAAAAATAAAAGTATTGAGTACCTGAGATGGAACATCATTTTGAAATTGTGTAAGATGTTGGTGAGGCCTTATTTAGAATGTTGTGTGCAGTTCTGGTCACTTAGCAACATGAAAAATATCAACAAGATTGAAAGGGTGCAGAAAAAAATTACGAAGATCATTAGGATGTGTTGGTTGTTAACACAAATGACACATTTGTATGTTTCAATGTACCTGTGGTAAACAAATCAATGAATCTAAATCTGAAGATCCCTCGTGTGCTTCTGCACATTGTGCCTTTTGGATCTTCGTTGACGGAAGGCATAAACACAAGAGATTCTGCAGAAGCTGGAAAACCAGAGCAAACCACAGAAAGTGCTGGAGGAACTCCACAGACCAGGCAGCATCCATGGAGAAGAATATTGAATAGCCCGGATAGAAAGAATGTGGAGAGGATGTTTCGTATAGTAGGTGGGTCAAGGACCAGAGGGCACAGTGTCAGAATACAAGGCTGTCCCTTTTGAATGGAGATGAGAGGAATTTCTTTACCCAGAGGATGGTGAATCTGTGGAATTCATTCCTCCTCATCTCCGTTCTAAAGGGACGTCCTATTCTGAGGCTGTGCCCTCTTGTTCTAGACTCACCCCACTTTTGAAGACATCCTCTCCACGTCCCTCTATCTTGGCCTTTCAATTGACAGTAGGCTTCAATGAGATTCTTGAGGTCCTCATTCTTCCAAACTCTGATGAGTACAGGCCCAAGCCTCCAAATGCTCCTCATACATTAACCCTTTCATTCCTGGCATCATTCTCGTGAACCTCCTTTGGGACGTCTCCAATCCCTGTACTCTGCATCACAAAGTGCCCATCAATTCTCCCCGCCAGGCACCTCCTGCCCTGGCTCCAGAACTGGCTTCACCACGCCTGGAGAAATGGAGTGGGAGCAGCCAATGAAAGAGGAAGCATGAACATACATTCAGGTAGATTGCACGTATGTTGAAACATACAGTGAAGGGCGTGATTTGTGTTAACGACCAACACACCTGAGGCTGTACTGGGGGCAGCCCGCAAGGGTCACCACACATTCTGGCTCCAACAAAACATACCCTCAATGCTCAGCAGAACAACTCAAACAACACCAATAGATTAGATTAGATTAGATTATGAGGACACGCAGTCCTCTTTTATTGTCATTTAGTAATGCATGCATTAAGAAATAATACAATGTTTTTCCAGAATGATATCACAGAGACACATGACAAACCGACTGAAAAACTGACAAAAAACACATAATTATAACATATAGTTACAATAGTGCAAAGCAATACCGTAATTTGATAAGAACAGACCATGGGCACAAAAAAAAGTCTCAAAGTCTCTCGCAAGTCCCATCACCTCACGCAGACGGTGAACCTCCAGCACCGCAAACTTGCCGATGCAGCATCCCGGAAGCATCCAACCACAGTCCGACTCCGAGTCCGTCCGAAAACTCCGAGCCTCCGACCAGCTCTCCGACACCGAGCACCGAGCACCATCTCTGCCGAGCACTTCGACTCCGGCCCCGGCAACAGGTGGTAGGCAAAGCCGAGGATTTGGGGCCTTCGTCTCTGGAGATTCTGGATCGCGCAGTAGCAGCGGCAGCGAAGCGGGCATTTCAGAAGTTTCTCCAGATGTTCCTCCATGCTTCTCACGTCTGTCTCCATCAAATCAGGATTGTGCACGGCCCCCTAGTTAACACATACGATATCATTCGGAACGGCCGCGTGTGCTGCGTTGCGCCACCATCTTCTCCTCCTTCCTCTGGATATCAATAACAGCAAAACAAAACACAAAAACATCTGCAGATACTGAAAATCCAAAGCAACACACGCAAAATGATGGACGAACTCATAAGGTCAGGGAGCATCTATGAAAATGGATAAACAGTTGACGTTTCGGACCGAGACCCTTCTTCAGGACTGAAGGTGGAAGACGCCAGAATAAAAAGGTGGGGGGAGAGGGGAAGGAGGCTAGCTGGAAGGTGAGGGGTAAAGTCAGGTGGGTGGGAAAGGTCAAGGGCTGGAGAGGATGGAATCTGAAGGGAGAGGAGAATGGACCATAGGAGAAAGGGAAGGAGGTGGGGACCCAGGGGAAGGTGATAGGCAGGTGAGATGAGGTAAGAGGCCAGAGTGAGGAACAGAAGAAGAGGGGAGGGAAAGGGATTTTTTATACCCAAAGGAGAAATCGATATCCATGCCATCAGGAAGAAGGTTCAAGAACCTCAGGACTTACACCGCCAGGTTCAAGAACAGTTACTACCCCTCAGCCATCAGGCTCTTGAACAAAAGAGGATAACTACCCAACTATTGAAATGTTCCTACAACCAATGATCTCACTTTAGGGACTCTTTGTCTTATTATCTCATGTTCTCGTTATTTATTGCTATTTGTTTATATTTGCATTTGCACAGTTTGTTGTCTTCTGCACTCTGGTTGATCTTTCATTGATCCTGTTGCAGTTACTGTTCGATAGATTTGCTGAGTCTGCCCACAGGAAAATGAAGCTCAGGGTATGTACTCCGAAAATAAAAGTCGCTTTGAATTTTGGAGGCTACCCAGACGGAAAATAAGGTGTTGCTCCTCCACCCTGAGGTAACAACAAGCCCCTTTCCCACCCTCCCAGTCACCCACTCACTCACACACACACACACACAAAACACACACACACACACACACTCACGCGCACACACACACTCACACACACACAGACAGGTGTCCAACCCCAGCAGAGGCTGCCAGCAGGCCCTCCAAACTCCGAATGGAGACGAAGAGCCCCCAAAGAGTAACTGTACAGAAACGCATTCAGGAACACCACCAGAGAAAAACTAATAGCTTCTGACCCGAGAGAGTCACTAACAGCCTGATCTGAATAAATAACTGGATTAGTGGTGATTAAATTGGGAGTTAATTGAACTAGAGTACCAGGATACAATCTCTCCAGCCCTGGCTGCAGAAACCCCTGCAGTGTGACTGCGATTAAATCCTGTACAGCAGCAGGAAGGTTCATGGGCTCATGCTGGTGGGTGAATTTCAAATCGACACCGAGTGTCAATGCACTACAAACACTACTCAATAAAAGTAATTCATTATCTGTTTAATTATGTTCAAAAACAAAGTTCGAGGTTCAAAGTACATTTATTATCGAAGTATGTATTCATTATACAACCTTGAGGCTCGTCTCCTTACAGGCAGCCACAAGAAAGAAACCCAAATGAACCGATAAAAGAAAATGAGAGGCACCCAAAGAGTGGGGAGAGAGAGAGAGAGAGAGAGAGCGAGAGAGAGCAGGAGACCAGAGCCCCCAGAGGAAGCCCACCCAGTCACGGGGAGAAAGTGGCGGGAATTGAACCTGGGTTACTGGCACTGTAAGGCGTTATGCAGCCATGCTACCCCAAAGCCACTGGAAAGTCTCCACTTTGGTTCAGGCCAGTCGAGAGGTGCCCAAATCGGCAAGCAAAATGGTTAAGGATACAAATAAAGTTCAACAAAATGATGATTTTTGAGGCATCGCTCCTTGAAGATGTCCTGGATACAATGGAGGCCAGTGCCCATGATGGAGCTGACTGAGTTTACAACTCTCTTGCAGCTTATTTTGATCCTGTGCACTGCTCCCCCCTCCCCATACCAGAGGGTATGGTACATCTCTAGAAATTTGCGAGTGTCTTTGGTGACATATCAAATCTCCTCAAACTCCGAATGAAATATAGCCGCTGTCATGCCTTCTTTGTAACTGCTTGAATACGTTGGGACCAGGATAAATCCTCTCCATGTCGTATGACGTAGGTGATCATGTTCTTTCCATGACCATGATTGATCTTGGCAAATTTCTGACACGCACGAACTTGAAATTGCTCACTCTCTCCACTTCCGATCACTCTATGAGACATCTCTTCATCTTACCCTTCCTGAAGACCACAATCAATTCTTTGGTCTTACTGATATTGAGAGCAAGGTTTTTGCAGCAATACCACTCAACCTTCCGATATATCTCACTCCTGTACACCTTCTCATAACCATCTGAAAATATGTAACAATAGCTTTGTCATTAGTAAATTTATAGGTGATGTTTGAGCTGTGCTTAGCCACACTGTCACGGGTGCAGAGGGAGTGGAGCTTTGGGCTAAGCACACATCCCTGAGGGGCATCAGTGTCGATTATCAGCGAGGTGGTGATTTTCAATTTATTATCAAAGAATGCATAAGTTATATACCTTGAGATTTGTCTGCTTACCGGCAGCCACAAAGCAAGAAACCCAAAGAACCCAATTAAAATAAAGACAAAACCACTGCGCAGAGGAAGGGAAAGACAAAAAACACAACATTCAAAGAACAGGAGCAAGTGACAGCGTTCCGAACCAGATTGAGTCCTTAGATTCAGTCCCCCGAGCAGGCGGGGTCGGCCCAAACCTCGGTCTCAGCAGCAGAGAGCCGGAGCAGTTCACCACCAAGAGATGAAGGAACATCACAGGAGAGCAAGTGCAATCAGCCCAACTCCCGCCTCCAGTCGCGACACTCAGTCTATCCGGACCGGCATTTAAATTGTCCAAGCACCGGGTAGTGCCTCACTCTGGGACCTGGACCCCCGGCATAGCAAAACACTCGGGCCGTCCAGCCCGAAGCAGTCCTCGATCTCACCAGATCGGCTCGGCGCTTGCAGGAGGACGGGGGACGGGCACCGAAAACCTGCCGCGTCGACCCCTCTCCAGCTCTCTCACCCCAACTCTAACGGTGATACCGACTCCATCTTGGGCTGTGAGCCTCCGGTGAGGAAGTCAAGGATCCAGCTGCGCAGGCCCCGGTTTTGGAGCTTTTGGATAAGAACTGTAGGAATGATTGTACTAAACGCTGAGCTGTAGGGATGAGAATCAGAGTGTTTATTGTCACGGTCATTAGCTGTGCAATTTTGTGGCAGCAGTACAATGCAAGATACAAATATGATTAATATACTGAGAGGCATCAGTGTTACTCTGCTGATGTGTTTATGTTCCTAACCAAAGTTCCCTGTATCAGTTTTTCCGAGCAGATGCAGAGGAAGCGCATACTGCTCTGATTTCTCCTGACCAGATGCACAGTGTGAATTCTGCGTCAGATGTCCCCTTCTGGTATGAAGGTGTAAGCTGATCGCAGCCAGACAGCTGGTTCATATAACAGCAGCAACCAAGCACTGGGGACGAAGAGTCGGGCTGACGCAATGGTTCCTATTGCCGTTTGCAAAGCACTGAACGGTTCAGGAACACGGCCATGAATGCAGGGCAGCCATTGCCTTCACGTTACGTCAAAATCAGAATCAGTTTTAATATCACCGGCATATGTCATGAAATTTGTTAACTTTGCAGCAGCAGTACAATGTAATACAAGACAATATAGAAGAAAACACTAAATAAATGAATTACAGTGAGCATATACATATATATTAAATAGTTATGTTAAAATGAGTAAGACAGAAATGGAAATAAAAAAGTAGTGAGGTAGTGTTCATAGGTTCAATGTCCATTCAGAAATGAGATGGCAGAGGGGAAGAAGCTGTTCCTGAATCTTGTGTGCCTTCAGGCTCCTGTACCTCCTCCCTGATGGTAACAATGAGATCAAGGCATGTCCTGAGTGATGGGGTCCTTAACGATGGATGCTGCCTTTCTGAGGCATTGCTCCTTGAAGATGTCCTGGATACTACGGAGGCTGGTGCCCATGATGGAGCCGATTAATTTTACATTTACTTCGATCCTGTGCAGTAGGACCCCTCCCCCCAACTATACCAGATGGTGATGCAGCCCATTAGAATGCTCTCCACAGTACATCTACAGAAGTTTTCGAGTGTTTTCGGTGACGAACCAAACCTCCTCAAACTCCTAATGAAATATAGCCACTGTCTTGCCTTCTTTGTATCTGCCTTGATATATTGGGACCATCTATACATATATGTTTGCATCAATGCACTGAATGGCACAGGATATGGGTATTCCTGGCAAGACTGACATTCATAGTTCATTCAGAACGAATCTTGAGGAGGTCTGGTGAGATGCCGAGGTCTAGAAGCTGAAGGGGTTTCCACTGCTCCTTTTGGAAGGGAGATCCGGGATTTAGATCTGGCATCAATGAAGAACCGGTGATATGCGCTTAGTGGCCACTCCATTAGGAAGAGGAGTGGGACCCGGTGTGGTCTGCTGTTGCTGTAGCCCATCCACCTCAAGGTTCGACGTGTTGTGCACTCAAAGATGCTCTTCTGCACACCACTGTTGTAACGTGTGGTTATTTGAGTTACTGTCGCCTTCCTGTCAGCTTGAACCAGGCTGGCCATTCTCCTCTGACCTCTCTCATTACAAAGCCATTTTAGCTCACAGAACTGCCGCTCACTGGACTCTTTTGTGTTTCTTGCACCTTTCTCTGTAAACACTATAGACTGTTGTGCGTGAAAATCCCAGGAGGTCAGCAATTTCTGAGGTAATCAAACCACCCCGCCTGGCACAACAATCATTCCACAGTCAAAGTCACCTAGACAAAACTTCTTCCCTGTTCTGATGTTTGGTCTGAACAACAACTGAACCTCCTGACCATGTCTGCATGCTTTTCTGCATTGAGTTGCTGCCACGTGATTGGTGGATTGGGTATTTGCATTAACGAGCAGCTGTAGCTAATAAAGTGGCCTTTCGCCGTCTTTCCCACGAAGGATAAAACGTAAACTTGGAAGTGGCGACATTCCCATGGACCTGTTGCCCATGTCTTTCTGTGGCATTGGAGGTAAGTCTTGGACTCAGGATAGTCCTGGCAAACCACATGGCTGCTGCATTCGGTACCCACAGTGGTGAGGGGACGACTGATAAAGATGGTGGAAGAAGTGCCAATCTGACATTCCTATGAAATCAGTGAAGCTAGGAAAGGTTGGGAAAACCTTTAGGATGGTCATGAGGGGATGCGGAGTGCAAATGTTGAAGTGTTGACCTTTAACCTTTTGGGTCTTCGGGTAGCTTTAATTAAATTAATTACCTCAGATAAAGTTGATTTCAGATATTGTCCCAAATGTACAGCTCTGTATATCGCAGGAACCAGCCTCCTCTCTGTGGACTGTCTACACTTGCAGCCACTAAAATCAAAGACCCCATGGACCCCAGACATTCTCCCATCGGGCAGAAGATACAAAGGACTGAAAGCATGTCCCACCAGGCTCAAGGACAGCTTCCATCCCACTGTTGTCGGACTTGTGTGGACCTCCTGCCCAACAAAATGGACTCTTGGCCTCATAATCTGCCTCGTTATGATCTTGCACTTTATCGTTTACCTGCTCCGCACTTTTTCATTGGCTTTTACAATTTATTCTGCATTGTTATTGTTTTACCTTGTTAAGACCATCAGAAATAGGAGCAGAATTAGGCCATTTGGCCCATCGATTCTGCTTTGGCATTTCACCATGTCTGATCCATTTCCCCCTCAGCCCCAATCTCCTGCCTTCTCCCCGTATCCCTTCATGCCCTGACTAATCAAGAATCTACCAACCCCTGCCTTAATACACCCAATAGCTTGGCCTCCACAGCCACCTGTGGCAACGAATTCCACAGATTCACCATCCTTTGGCAAAAGAAATTCCTCCTCATCTCCGTTCTAAATGGACGTCCCGCTTTTCTGAGTCTGTGTCCCCTGGTCACTGACTCCCCACCTCCCCACCATAGGAATCATCCACTCAATCTCTATTCTACCTCAATGCACTGTGTAACGATTTGATCTGTATATTATCAAGTACTGCCGCCACAAAGTTAACAAATTTCACATCCTATGCCGGTGATATTAAACCTGATTCTGATTCTGATTCTGAACAGTATGCAAGACAAATTTTTCACTGTAGCTTTGTGCATGTGACATGAATATATTAATACAACACCAGAGAAGTATTACCCTCAGGTGTGGTGTATGGAGTGTCCAGGGAGGGCTACAGCCTCTGGTGCAGGGTCTTGTGTCCCTTCTGGGGCAGCTCCCTCACCTGTGGTCCCCACCGGACACTCAGCTCTCACCTGTGGCTCCAGGTAGCCGTTTGCATGCGACAGCAGCCACACCCCGGTACACCGCTTCGACAGGCAGGATAAACCAGGTGAGGGTAGCCGGTGCGCCACATACTGTCATGAGATAGGGACGTGCACGTCCCGGCGTGTGAAGTCAGCTCTGACGGGCTGGTCAGATGAGATCTACAGAAGGGCGGTTCTGCAACGCTCTGTGGAGAGCAAAGAGTGTGACAAGACATCACGGTCATCCACTGCAAGCAAGAAAGACCCCAGTTTGTGACGCTTGTTCGTACCACCGGACCCGGACTCCCGAGGATGAGAGAGTGGAACTGCCCCAGTGCAATGTCTTCTCCACTTTAAAAACTCTCCCCCACAGGTTTCCTGTCATCCTGGGACATGATAGACATCCACCACCCCAGCAGCACCATGACATTTTAAAGATTTAAAGCATTGGCACAAATTAAACATGAGAGCGTCCACAAAAGCTAAAAACGCTTGGCAAATACAGAGTCCATCAATGGGACTGCTATACAAATCGGTGTGTTCTCGAAAGCACACACTCTTACACTCAGGTCTTGATGGTCGATATTCTACACACTACAGTTGTCACCGACTTCATCAAGACCAGAGCGTATGGGTGTGTGCCTTCGAGGACATACAGGGCATCACGATCATTATGTGCCCTGTCGTATGATGTGGGCGGTCGAGGTCTTCAACGATGATTGTTCTTGGCAAATTTTTCTGCAGAAGTGGTTTGTCGTTGCCTTCTTCTGGGCAGTGTCTTTACAAGACGGGTGACCCCAGCCATTATCAATACTCTTCAGAGATTGTCTGCCTGGCATCAGTGGTCACATAACCAGGACTTGTGATGTGCACCAGCTGCTCGTACGACCATCCACCACCTGCTCCCATGGCTTTTGGACATACCCAAAACAAAAGCCATGGAAGAATCAGGAGTTTTGTAGCCTGCTGAGGGCTAGACCTGTGGTATTCAGGATTGAAGATCCAGAACTATACAAGAAGTCCATGTATTACCTACAGGAACTATTTTAAGGGTGAAAAAAAAATCCTTTTTCAGGTTAGAGACAGAATCAGATGCACGTCAGCTCTGGCAGGGTTTGCAGGCCATTACCTCCTGCAAAGCGAAACCTAATATCATGATGCTTCTCTCCCGGATGAGCTCAATGCCTTTGATGCACGCTTTGGAAAGGAGAATAAGACTACCCCTGGGCGAATCCCTGCAGCATCTGGCACCCCTGTGATCTCTGTCTCGGAGGCCAACGTCAAAAAATCTTTCAAATGGGTGAACCCTTGCGAGGCCTCAGGCCCTGATGGTGTACTGAAAACCTGTGCCAACTAACTGGCAGGAGTTTTCAAGGACATCTTCAACCTCACTTCTGCTGCCAGAAGTTCCCACCTGGTTCAAAAGGGTGACAATCATACCAGTACCCAAGTCGAGCAGGGTGAGCTGCTTCAACAACTATCATCTAGTGACCCTCACATCTACTGTGATGAAACGCTCTCAGAGGCTGGTAATGGCTGGAACCAACCCCTGTCTCAACAGGGACCTGAGCCCACTGTAACTGGGCTTTTGCCACAGTAGGTCTACAGCGGATGCATTCTCATTGGCTCTCCACTGACCTCGGATCACCTGGACAACAGCAATACCTACCTCTGGCTGCTGTTTATTGATTGCAGCTCAGCATTCAACACAATCATACCGTCAGTCCAAATCAACCAGCACCAAAGCCCGTTTACCTCTCTCTGCAACTGGATCCTTGACTTCCTCACCAGGAGACCACAGTCTGCGCAGATGGGAAATAACATCGCCTCCTCGCTGACAATCAACACCGGTGCACCTCAAGGATGGTGTTTAGCCCACTGCTCTACTCTCTCTACACCCTTGACTGTGTGGCAAGGCACAGCTCAAATACCATCTAGAAATTTGCTGATGACACAACAATTTTTGGCAGAGTTTCAGATGGAGACGAGGAGGCTCACAGGAGCGATATAAATCAGCTGGCTGAGTGGTGTTGCAGCAATAACCTTGCGCCCAACATCGGCAGGACCTAGGAACCGACTGTGGACTTCAAAAAGGGGAAGTCAAGAGAAAAAGCACCAGTCCTCGTCATGGGATCAGAAGTGGAACGGGTGAGCAACCTCAAGTCAAGTTCCTGGGTGTCAACACGTCTGACGATCTATCCTGGGCACAACATATTGATGCTGTTACAAAGAAGGCACGACAGTGACTATGTTTCGTTAGGAATTTGAGGAGAGTTGGTTTGTCACCAAAAACACTTGCAAATTTCTACAGATGTACCGTGGAGAGCATTCTGACAGTCTGCATCGCTGTCCGGTATGGGAGGTTGGAGGGGGCACGGCACACGATTGAAATAAGCTGCAGGAAGTTGTAGCTCAGCCAGATCCAGCATCCAGGACGTCTTCAAGGAGGGGCGCCTCAAAAAGGCAGCATCCATCATCGCCCTCTTCTCATTGTTACCACCGGGGAGGAGGTACGGGAGCCTGAGGGCTCATCATGTTAGGAACTGTTTCTTCCCCACTGCCATCCGATTTCAGAACAGCAATGAATCCCCCCCCCCCAAGAACACTCCCTCAATATTTTCCTCTCTTTGCACTACTCATTTAATGTGATTTTCTTCTTTTATCCGCACCGATTCAAATTCTCAGTTTCTGTTATTGTGTATTGCAACGTGCTGCTGCCACAAAACAACAGATTTCACAACATACGCCAGTGGGATCATTCTGATTCCGACATTTTGTGAAAGTTTGACTTTTTCCTGAAACTTACTAAGTGTTTCTGCACCATAACTTTGAATGGTCAACTACAGACCTGCAGGGGTCAGAGATCAGAGATCTGCGCAAGACCAGAGATTGTTGTTGTAAGTGTGTGTGTGTACGTGCGTGTCTGTGTCTACGTGCGTGTGTGTGTACATGCGTGTGTCTGTATGTGCGTACGTGTGTGCGTGCATGTGTGCACGTGTGTGCGTGTGTTTGATGTACATGTAATATATCAACGGTCAAGAAGCGGTCTCTGCAAGCGTCGTGGAACGTGTCGAGCTGGACAAGACACAGAAGACGCCCTGGTCATCCACTGCACCTAGTCCCATCTCCAGCCGTCTCGATTCTGTCTTGCCACTGGATCCAGATGGGAATTGGGAAGAGAGAGTGAGGCTGACGCTGCGCAACTCTCCCTCACTTAAATCCAAATCATGCGCTAGTCTCGACACCATCTGGTGTCAAGGTCCTCATCGACGTCGACGATGGACGAACAATACATCAATGAAAGTGGATTTGAATTGACTGGGCTGGTGTGAGATTCCCCCGATAACAAATCGTTGTGTTCTGTGAAACGGTGAGCATGCTCTGCTGGTCCCGGAATGCGTGGTGACCCTTGCGGGCTGCCCTCAGCACATCCTTAGATTCTGTTGGTTAACACAAACAGTGCCTTTCACGGTATGTTTCTGTTTATATGTGATAGATAAATGTTTAATTTTCTTTTTTATTGAGATGCAATGTAGAGTAGGTCCTTCTGGCCCTTCGAGTCACGCCATCCAGCAATCCCCCAGTTTAACTCCAGCCTAATCTCGGGACAATTTACAATGACCAATTAACCTACTAATTGGTACACCTTTGGACTGTGGGAGGAAACCGTAGCACCTGGAAGAAACCCACATGATTACAGGGAGCGCACGTACAAACTCCTTACAAGCAGCGGCAGGAGTTGAACCTGAGTCACCTGTACTGTAAAGCATTGTGCTAACCATTATGTGAACCTGAGTCTCAAGTTCAAGTCCAAGCTTCATTGTTATTCAACCATATGCATACAGCTGAATCAAACAGTGTTCTTCCAGGGCCAATGTGCCAAACACAGTGCCAACAGCACACAACATGAAGCGCATATAGTTACGATGCAGTAAACATACAGTTACAAAGAAAAAATAAAATGAGCACAAGTCCCTGAGTGTCGTGGCTATATGATGGTGTATGAGATGTTTGTCCTGGAGCCACGTTTCTGTAACAAGAAGCTCACAGCAGTTCCTCATTTCTTGCAAATGCAGCCACAGATGGATGCAATCGAGCTTGTCTACCCCGTCTCAATCTTCCCTAACTGCATTAGCTGTTTTCATTAATCTCCCTCCTTCAAGCTGTTCTTGCCATTAAAAGAATCATGTCGTTAGCATGACTTAAACTCCTGAATTCACCTGGGGAACTTGAAATGATTGGTTTATCATTTCAATCAGAATATAATGATTTAGGAACAGCTTCTTCCCCTCTGCCATGCAATTTCTGAATGGACGATGAAGCCGTGAACACTACCTCACTACTTTTTAAAAATGTTTTGCTCTACTTACTTAATTTAACTGTTTAATATAACTATACTTACTGTAATTCACAGTTTTTCTATTATTATGTATAGCATTGTACTGCTGCCGCAATGAACAACAAATTTCATGACTTATGCCAGTGATGTTAAACCTCATTCTGATGGAGAGCACTCTGACTAGCTGCATCACCGTCTGATATGGTCAACCAACAGACAGGATTGGAGAAAGCTGCAGACGGTGTAAACTGAACTAACGCCGTCATGGGCAAGAGCTTTCCCAGCACTGAGGAAATCTTCAAACGGTGGTGCCCGGAGAAGGTGGCGCTCATCATTAAGATTCTGTCACCACCCTGGACATGCCCTCTTCTCATTGCTACCATCAGGAAGGAGGTACGGGAGCCTGAAGACACACACACACACAGACACACACACACAATGATTCAGGAACAGCTTCTTCCTCTCTCCCATCAGACTTCTGAATGGACATTAAACCCATGAACACCACCTCACTACTTATTCAATATAACTATTTTATATATAAATATACTGACTGTAAGTCACAGTCTTTTCTCTATTATTATTTATTGCGCTATACTGCTGCCACAGAGACAACAGATTTCATGGCATGTGCCGGTGATATTAAACCTGATTTTGATTCTGTGTGAATCCCGGTATAAGGGGAAGAGTTGAATTCCAAGTTACAATGATGTTTTTAGTTTCCCCGTGATGGGTAGGTGATCAGAGCGTGCAGCTGCCTGACCTTTCGGTGCTCGGGTCAGGACAAGAAGACGAATTTCTAATGAGGAAGAAAGCAAGCAGCCCTGGAGTAAATAGGAGGAGGTGAGTCCTAACTTATAGATGCCACATGATTATTTTATACTGAGCTCTGTGTTATAATACACAGAGCTGAAGTTCCTGTGCAGACTGAGCAAGTATAAGAAAAAGAATTATTTAAAAATTAATTTGTTATTACAAGGAGTGTGTCTGAAGAGTCAATATTCCAACAAGGTCTTTGTGGAATGTCTGGGCTTTTCATGCCAGGGCCCACAAGGCAAGTTCCACTGTGTACCCGTTCCTTCCCGAGTCTCATGCTTCCTGCAGCATGCTGTGGCGTCAGAACCAAATCCTTGGCAGGGAAATGTGGAATGGAGGCTGGATTAGTCAGAGAGATGGAGAAAGAGAGAGAGAGAGAGAGAGAGAGAGAGTATTGCATATCACCTGGGAACTCCAACTAGAAACCATGTTACACAGGAGCCCTCTATTGGTCGACCAAAATGTTACAGCAGCTCTCTGCACCAAGGAATCAAAATCAGGAACTAGTTCAAAGTTCGAAGTAAATTTATTATCAAAGAACATATACATTACCATATGCTACCCTGAGATTCACTTTCTTGCGGGCATTCTCAATGAATCCATAAGAGAGTCAATGAAACACTGCTACCAGTGTGCAAAGGCAACTGTGCAAATACAGAAAGAAACAAATAATAATAATAAAGAAAGAAAGAATAAATATTGAGAACATGAGATGAAGAGTCTTTGAAGGAAGGTTGTGGGAACATTTCAAGGGTGGGGCAAGTGAAGTTGAGTGATGTTATCCCCTCTTTTTGATAATAATTCCAAAAAAAAGCCATTGGTGCCTCGGCTGAGTGACACCATGAGACATAACGCTCTCAAAACTAGGGCCCTGCGATTAGTGCTAATCAGACTTAAATAATACAAGTAATGTGGAATCCCCAAGTCTATCAAAATAAACTTAACAAGTATAAGCAGAAAGCACCAGAAGACCACATTACAAACAGCAAGTCACTTGAGAAACACACAAGGAACCCTGAATCTGATTAAACGACAATTAACCAATTCAGGTGCTTTAAAAACCATAGAGTCTAATGCTCTCCAGCACCCCACACAGGTCTGACGAACTCATTACAAGTACTAATTTCCTCTAGTTGGTCTGACTATATATATTTTGGCAGGAATCCTTCTTGGATACACCTTACAAATTGTGCCCTATCTAAAGCTCTTGCATAAGGAGGGAATATTAGGGAAGTTGAAATCACCCATGACAACAACCCCGGTATTTTTGCACCTTTCCAAAATCTGCCTCCCAATAGAGTGCTACTCCCTTTTTTTTCATCTGACTTCCACCTACCCTGGCAGATGATCCTTCGACAACGTCCTCCCTTTCTGCAGCTGTGATGCTATCCCAGATTAGCAATACCACTCTCCACCTCTTTTAACTCCATCCTTGTCCCTTTAGAAACATCTAAACCCCAGAAGGTCCAGCAGCCAGTCCTGCCCTTGTGACAGCGAAGCCCCTGTAATGACCTCAATGTCTTAGCTCCAAGATAGTGGACCATATGGAAGCTGCAACAGGGAATCAGGAGGGAGGAGAGGATGGCGGTGTGACGTAGCGCGCGCGACCTCTCCGGTGAATGACATTGTATTTGTAAGTAGCATGCCGTGCACAATTCTGATTTGATGGAGACAGACGTGAGAAGCACGGAGGAACATCTGGAGAAACTTCTGAAATGCCCGGTTCGCTGCCGCTGCTACTGTGCGATTGAGAATCTCCGGAGGGGAAGGCCCCAAATCCTCGGCTTTGCCTGTTGCCTGCAGCCGGGGTCGGGGTCGAAGCGCTCGGCGGAGATGGTGCTCGGTGCTCAGTGTCAGAGGGCTGGTCAGAGGCTTGAAGTTTTCGGACAGACTCGGAGTCAGACTGTGGTCGGGTGCTTCCAGGGTGCTGCATCGGCAAGTTTGCGGTGCTGGAGGTTCATGGCAGGGAGAGTTTTCTTCCTTCTCCCGTCTACGTGAGATGATGGCACTTTCGAGAGTTTTGAGACTTTTTTTTTACCGTCCCCATGGTCTGTTCTTCGTCAAATTATGGTATTGCTTTGCACTGTTGCAACTATATGTTATAATTATGTGGTTTTTGTCAGTTTTTCAGTCTTGGTCTGTCTCGTGTTTCTGTGATATCACACTGGAGGAACATTGTATCATTTCTTAATGCATGCATTACTAAATGACAATAAAAGAGGACTGCGTGTCCTCATAATCTAATATATACAAAAGAAATTCTGCAGATGCTGGAAGTCCAGAGCAACACACACAAACTGCTGGAGGAACTCAGCAGGCCAGGCAGTGTCTATGGAAAGGAGTAAACAGTCAATGTCTCCGGCCGAGACTCATCATCAGGACTGGAAATGAAGGGGGAAGACGGCAGAATAAAAAAGGTGGGGGGGAGGAGAAGGAGGATAGAAAGAAGGTGATAGGTGAAGCCAGGTAGATGGGAAAGGACAAGGGCAGGAGAAGCAAGAATCTGATAGGAGAAGAGAGTGAATCATTGAAGAAAGGGAAGGAGGAGGGGACACAGGGGGAAAGTGATAGGCAGGGAAGAAGTAAAAGATCAGAGTGAGGAATAGACGGGGGGGGGGGTGGAGAAATTTGTCTACCAGAAGGAGAAATCTACATTTATGCTATCTCATTGGGGGGTACCTAGATGGACTATGAAGTTTTACTCCTCCACCTTGAGGGTGGCCTCATCTTGGCACAAGAGGAGGAAATGGACAAACATCAGAACAGGAAATGTATAAGCCTTTGTTCACACAGCAAACCTTCAGGAGAAAGAGTCCAAAAGATTCCAGGCGGACCTCACTCTCCTGACACAATGTTTGATACATGACATTCTTCTCTAGAGAGTTCAACAGGCATGGCAGCTCTCTGCTCATAGAAAACCAACCAGCAGATGTTGAGGCTTTGTAATTCATTGGTCAGACTGCACTTGGAGTAATGTGAGCAGTTTTGGGCCCCATATGTAAGAGAGGATGTGCTGGCATTGGAGAGGGTCTAGAGGAGGTTCAAAAGAATTATCCCAGAAATGAAAGGGTTAACGTATGAGGAGTGCTGATGGCTCTAGGTCTGTACTCACTGGAGTTTAAAAGAATGGGGGGGATCTCTTTGAAATGTACAGAATATTGAAAAGCCTAGATCGTGTGGATGTGGAGAGGATGTTTCCAATAGTGGTGGAGTCTGAGACCAGAGGCCACAGTCTCAGAATAGAAGGATGTCCATTTAGAACAGAGATGAGGAGGAATTTCTTGAGCTGGAGGATGATAAATCTGTGGAATTCGATGATTGTGGAGGCCAAGTCTTTGCATATATTTAAAGCAGGGATTGATAAGTTCTCGATTAGTCATGGCATCATGGCATCAAAGATTATGGGGAGAAGGAAGGAGAATGGGGTCGAAAGGGAAACTAAATCAGCCGTGATGGAATGGTGGGGCAAACGCGATGGGCCAAATGGCCTAATTCTACTCTTAAGTCTCATGGTCTTGGGGTCCTATGTACTAAGATAGAACGGAGAAAAGGGAATGGCTAAGGTGGCCAACAATCTTGATGAGAAGAGGCCATGCCCTGGATGGCGAGGGACGTCTGTGATGGCTGCCGCCTTCTTGTGTCATCATCTTTTACGGAGTCCATTTATAGAGTCATAAAGTACTACAGCACAGAAACAGGCCCTTTGGCCCATCTAGTCTGTGCCGGGCAGCTATGGGCCTACCTACCAGATGGCCTATGCGGGTCTTGGGAAAATATCAGTCCCAATCATCGAAACAGCACCCCACCCTCAACTCCAGAGACCATCCTTGACGAGCAGGTGAAAGGCTGTACCTAATAAAGGGGTCACTGAGTGTCTGTGAGTAGGGTTTAAACTCATATCCCATCCTAAAGACTATGTTCAACAAAGAATGTAACCCTGGAAGGGGAAGACACTGACTCAGATCACAAATCACGTCCTGTGATTTTTGTTATTTTATTGCAATTTAACCAATAAAGAAGGCACCAGTGAGCCACACGAGCAAAGGCGACATCCTCCGGACAGTTCATGGCACTGCTCCTTTCACTTCTTTTACATCTTCTTTGTCTTTCAAATGTGTTTCTACACTGCTGGAGCCTGTGATCTACGTCTCAGCGGCGCACTTTCGGGCCGATTGAGCGATGTGATGCTTTGCTGCCTCCGAGGGTGTTCCACGAGGCTTTGAGTGAAGTATGCGGCCTGGAGGCCAAGAAGCCTGGAGTCAGGGCCATGGCGGGGCTCGCCCATGATTGACACCATTTCCCGCGGATCTCGCCAGTTGAAGCACTGAGGAAGATTGAAGTCATCGAGGCGAGCGGAAAGTAATCAGGTATTCAGCGTCATATGACCATAAGGCAGAATTAGGCCATTTAGCCCATCGCGTCTGCCCCACCATTCCACCACAGCTGATTTATCTTCCCTCTCGGCCCCATCCTCCTTCCTTCTCCCATTAATCTTCGACGCCATGACCAATCAAGAATTTATTGACCTCTGCTTTAAATATATGCAATGACTTGGCCCGACTACCAGCCTCTCGCTCGCTGCTGCATGCAACGGTCTCTCTCTCTCCTCCTGTCGCTCGCTGCCCCCGGAGGAAGGTCCCTGCATTCGAATGATCCCTCTCCCTCGATGGGAGGATGGTACCGAGGTTCTGGGTCAGGAGTTTGAACTCTGTCGCTCCTGTTTTTGTTGCTATTCTGGGCAATTCTGAATCGGGGTGGCCTGCAGATAATGAGCATCAAGCTGAACTGAATACAGTATGCCTGGACTCTTCTGTTTCTATGTTATTATATTCGGTGTTTTCCGCTCTTTTTTGGTTGCACTTTGCGCGATTTGTTAATTTTTACAGGTGGGGGGGGTTGATGTTTTTCTTCAAATGGATTCTTTGGTGTTTCTTTGTTTGAGGCTGTCTGTGAAGAAGATGAGTCTCAAGGTTGTATACTACACACATACTTTGATAATAAATGTACGTTGCATCCTTTGGCTCCTTTAATGTTGTATGACATTGATTCTATGAGAGATTACTGCACCACCCAGGACATGCCCTCTTCTCACTGCTACCATCAGGGAGGAGGTCCAGGAACCTGAAGAAACACATTCAATATTTTATTTATTTGCTTATTGAGATACAATATGGAATAGGCCCTTCCAGCCCCTCCAGCCATGACATGCAGCAGTCCCCATTTTAACCTGAAGAAGGGTCTCGGCCCGGACGTCGACTGTACTCGTTTCCATAGATGCTGCCTGGCCTGCTGAGTTCCTCCAACATTTTACTTTACTTTATTGTCGCCAAACAATTGATACTAGAGCGTACAATCATCACAGCGATATTTGATTCTGCGCTTCCCACTCCCTGGAGTACAAATCCATAGTAAATATTAAAAATTTAAATTATAAATCATAAATAGAAAATAGAAAAGGGAAAGTAAGGTAGTGCAAAAAAACCAAGAGGCAGGTCCAGATATTTGGAGGGTACGGCCCAGATCCGGGTCAGGATCCGTTCAGCAGTCTTATCACAGTTAGAAAGAAGCTGTTCCCAAATCTGGCCGTATGAGTCTTCAAGCTCCTGAGCCCTCTCCCGGAAGGAAGAGGGACGAAAAGTGTGTTGGCTGGGGGGTCATGTCCCTGATTATCCTGGCAGCACTGCTCCGACAGCGTGCGGTGTAAAGTGAGTCCAAGGATGGAAGATTGGTTTGTGTGATGTGCTGGGCCATGTTCACGATCTTCTGCAGCTTCTTCCGGTCTTGGACAGGACAACTTCCATACCAGGTTGTGATGCACCCTAGAAGAATGCTTTCTACGGTGCATCTATAAAAATTAGTGAGGGTTTTAGGGGACAGGCCAAATTTCTTTCTCAGGAAGTAAAGGTGCTGGTGGGCCTTCTTGGCAGTGAACTCTGCTTGGTTGGACCAAGTCAGGTCATTTGTGATATTGACCCCGAGGAACTTAAAGCTTTTGACCTGTTCCACTTACGCAGCACCGATGTAAATGGGGTCGTGCGGTCCGCTACTCCTTCTGAAGACAACAACCAATTCCTTCGTCTTGCTGACATTGAGGGATAGGTTATTGTCTTCGCACCATGCCACCAGGTTCTTAATTTCCTCTCTGTACTCAAACTCATCATTACCCGAGATACGGCCTACAATTGTTGTGTCATCAGCAAACTTATATATTGAGTTTGATGGAAACTTGGCTACACAATCATGGGTGTACAGTGAGTACACAGAATTTTGTGTGCATTGCTTGGATTTCCAGCTTCTGGAGATTTTCTCTTGTTACCAATTTAACCCTAGCCTAATCAGGGGACAATTTACAATACCCAATTAACCTACCGACCGGTATGTCTTTGGACTGTTGGAGGAAACCCACGCGGTCACGGGGGAGGATGTCCAAACTCCTTACAGGCAGTGGCAGCAATTGAACCCTGGTCGTCCGTACTGTCAGGCATTGTGCTAACCACGACACTAAGCTGTGGGCACATTTTAGGAACAGCTCTTTCCCCTCTGCCATCAGATCTCTTTACTGAGGCAGCGAGAGGTGTCGGGAGACCATGGGGGGGGGTGTTGGTTTCTGGGACGTGTCCGCAACTCTCCGCAGTTTCTTGTGGTCTGGGGCAGAGCTGTGACGCATCCGAACAGGGCAGATTTTTGAATGGTCCCATTGATATGAAACATAAAGTGAAATGGGAACGTTGAGAGTGAGGAAAGAGGAAGGGAAGTCGTGCAGGGGAAACCTTGAATGAAACTGAATCTGCTGCCTGTGCATATTGCATGGAAATTGACTCCAATTGCTCTCTGAACGTTGCGTCAGCGGATTGAACACTGCCACTGAAGTTTCGTTTTTATTGACTCAGAGATACAGCAGGGGAACATAAACCTCCACCCCAACGAGACCACCCCCTGGTTACGCCCACGTGACCAACTAACCGACTCACGCATACAACCTCAGGAGGTGGGAGGAAACTGGAGCACCCAGAGGAAACCCGGGCCATCACGGGGAGAAGGTACAAGCTCCGTAAAGACAGTGGCGGGATTGAACCCATGTCGCGGGCGCTGTAATGGTGTTTCCCTAACTGCTACACTACCGCGCATTCACTCCACTGAAGTTGGAGGCAGAGTACAGTACGGATTTTGTACAGCGAGTTGTGCACTACTGACTGGGGCAAATTTCTGGGGAAAAAAGTTTAAAAATCACCCCATTGGCCACGTGGGGAACATTTTCAGAATCAGTTTATTATCACCGACATACACAGTGGTGTGTCCTGTAATTTGTTGTTTTTCATGACATAGAGCTTTAAGATGGCATTGGTGACTCTCAGTGACTTCTGGCTGGTGGCTGACGAAACAAGGAAAACAGCAAAATAATTTGTTAATCACCCTGTGTCCGGTAAACGATCATCGCAAACAATAGCCCGTAGCTGCTCTTTGGACTTGGAGGCAGTTCGACGTGGCAGAACCAAGGTGAGGCAGCGGGCCCATCACCGAGAGCGAGGAAGGCCCGAGGCTCGATCGACTTTAGTGCCGGGCGGAATCGGAAAGGTCGGATACAGGCCGAACTGAGGCAGCAAGGTCCGGGCCTCAGGGCGTGCCAACATGACTGATACCCGACGTTTGGACGACGACTTTGGCACTGGGTCAGATTGAAAACGTCAGAGTGTTGGGGCCCAAGGCAAGGGACGGACCAATTCAGCTCGCTGCTCTACTCTGTGCTGAACTGAGGATCTTGGGACAGACTCTCTTTGTGGACTTCAGGTCAGAACGCTGTTTGCTTGCATTTATTGTTTGCATGATGTGTGTGTGTGTGTGTGTGTGTGTGTGTGTGTGTGTGTGTGTGTTTTCTCTGCACGTTGGGGTGTTTGATAGGTCTTTTTATAATGGGTACTTTTGGGTTTCTTTGTGGCTGCCTGTAAGGAGATGAATCACAAGGCTGTATAATATATACATACTTTGATAGCAAACGTACTTTGTAGACATTACTATAAACCACAGCAGTAAATGGATAGTACAAAAGAGGAAGAGCAAGGTGGTGTACGGATCATTCAGAAATCTGATGGCAGAGAGGAAAAAGCTATATTGTTGATGTTATGTCTTGTAACTTCAGAACATTAAACTGATTCAACGGAAGACACAGGAGTCCGAAACGTGAGTCAAACTTTCGTGTTTACTTAAGTGAAGTGCGCACGCATGATGCGGTAGCGTGATGACGTATGCAATTCACGTAGTTTTACATATAACGATAATAAATTACATAAACAGCAAAGAATGCTTAATCAAAATATATTTACAAAGCAACACACACACACACACACACACACACACACTCACACTTCTGGAGGAACTCATCAGGTCAGGCAGCATCCATAGAAATGAATAAACAATCGATGTTTCAGGCCGAGACCCTTCTTCAGGACTGCGAAGGAGGGGGGAAGGTACCAGAATATATATACAAGATTACTCAAGTATTACTTAAGTATTAAATACACAACGGTTTTAGGCTTCTGTGCCTCCTCCCGGATGACAATGAAGAGAAGGGAGCATCTACCAGACGGTGAGAGTACTTTGTAATGGAGGCGCCTCCACTTGAAGATGTCCTCGGTTGTGTCCGTGATGGAGCTGGGGTAGTTTACAACCTCTGCAGTCTCTTTAGATCTTTATGCATTGGAGCTTCAATACCAGGCAGTGATGCAGCCAGTCAGAATGCTCTCCACTGCTCACCTGGAGAAACTTCTATTGACTTAACCAAATCTCCTCAATCTCCCAATGAACGCAGAACTATCCACATGGACTGACTCATTGCAATGTCAGAAGTAACGTTGCTCAAGTTCAAGTTGACCCAGGGTTTCAACGCCATGAAGCAGAGACATGGCAAACATCAGTTAACATCAGAAGAAAAAGCATTTCATTGTATATATTTCTCTGACATTAAATGTACCTTTGAAACATAGACATAAATGAACATAAATTATGCATAAGTTACAGAGCAAAGGTAAAGAGAATATGTAGTCCTGACGAAGGGTCTCGGCCTGAAACGTCGACTGCGCCTCTTCCTATAGATGCTGCCTGGCCTGCTGCGTTCACCAGCAACTTTGATGTGTGTTGCTTGAATTTCCAGCATCTGCAGAATTCCTGTAGTTTGTGGCAGAGTTAGTTTAACTGAAGGAAAAATATTTCATTTGACAATTTCCAAGCTGGTTTTGGTTTATTTTAAAAGGTCAAAGAACATTTATTATCAAAGTATGTATATATTATAGAACCTTGAGATTCGTTGTCTTACAGGCAGCCATAAAACAAAGAAACCCAAAAGAACCCATAAAAAAGACCGTCAATCACCCAATGTGCAGAAAGAAAAAAAGCAAATCATGCAATCAATTAAAGTAAGCAAATAGCATTCAGAGTGAAAGTGAGTTCAAAAAGGAGTAAATGTCAGATTCGGGACCTGGAGCAGCCAAAGCAGGACAAAACTTCAGCCGTGGTTCAGCACAGAGCCAAGTCAACATCATGGAGCCCGAAGCAGCCAGGGTAGGCCACAACCTCAGCTTCAGTTCAGCGCAGAGCAAAGCCCTCAGAAGTGGAGCCCAGAGCAGGCCAAAGCCTCAGCCTCACTTCAGTACAGAGCCAAAAATTTATCGCAGAGCAGACGTCCCACCTCTCCCGGAAGTTCCGGGAGTCTCCCGCATATTGACAGCAGTTCCCCGATGCCCGCAAATTATATACAATATCCCGGAAATCGATTTTTTGAGAGGGAGAGGGAGAGAGAGAGGGAGCATCCTGATTGGTCTCTCTTTGTACTAAGTAGACCAATCAGTTTTCTCTGTGGGCGGGCTTTACAGTCGACCTCAAATATAATGACAGTGTTGCTCACTGCACTGTTTGCAACAGTGACTTTTCTATTGCCCATGGTGGGTTAAAATGTAAAAGACATGTTGAGGTGAGTTTAACAGGTGTCATTCGTTCATTAGCACAGCTAAGGGGTGGGGGTGCTAAGGAGCTACTCTATTGATGTCCTACATGATGAGGCCAAACTCCCTGTAGACTTGCTTAAAGTTGTAATAGGATTAAAAAAAGACTCCATGATAATATAATATAATATAAGTACATATTTTAATGTCACATTTTCTGCATATACCCAACTTGGTTTACAGATTAGACAAAATCACTAAACGAAGTATTACATACACCCTTGGAGGTCGACTGGGGGGGGGGGATATGGGGATGCAAGGGGTGGGGGTGCTACCTCCCTGAAATTAGTTTTTGCAGGGTGGGATGTCTGGCAGAGTCCTCAGACACGGATCTTGGAGCAGCCGAAGTAGGCCAAAGCCTCAGCCACAGTTCAGCGCAGAGCCAAGTAAACATCATGGAGCCCGAAGCAGGCCAAAGCCTCAGCCACAGTTCAGTGCAGAGCCAAGTAAATGTCACGGAGCCCTCAGGTACAGAGCCTGGAGCAGCGAGAGCAGGCCAAAGCAGTTCAGCGCAGAGCCAAGTCAACATCATGGGGCCTGAAGCAGCCAGAGTAGGCCACAACTTTAGCTTCAGTTCAGCACAGAGCCAAGCAAACATCGCAGGGTCCTCAGACATGTAGACCAGAGCAGGCCACAACCTCAGCCTCAGTTCAAAAGATTCTTTAACATCACCTTTTAACTTATTTCAGCTCTTAACAGTCTGCAGAATTCTCTAGCTTTGTCAGCTGGCAGAACATATATTGTTGGAACACCTTGAACACCAGCAGTGGCCAATTTTGCACATTAAAAGTCGGTGCTACATTCGCTGAGTGGATCAGTGGGTCAGTGGTGGAGGGAAGTGGACAGTTTCCCTGAACCTGAAGGACCGGCGGAACAATCTTAGTCTGTCCTCTACCCTTTGACCTGTTTGGCATGGGTGACCCTACTGAGGCCCAGTCATGTAGCCCTGAATCTAGCCAGCATCGCTCTCCAGGTCAGTGAGGCACGCAAGCCTCCAAACCCTATGAGACTGTGGTTCGCTTAGAGGCTGTGTGACCGGGAAACCAGAGCATCTATACTGGCTTAGCAAGCTTCGGTCATGTACGATGAATAAGCAGCAGCTAAAATTAACACATTGCTAACCCCAAAATCCTTCCAAAAAAACTTTCTTTCTCCTTTCAGTAACGTGTCAAACCACAGTGACTGGTAACTCGTGACTAATAGACTGCAGACTCTGGTTCCCTGCAGACGTGGCCAGAATACTACGTGCAATTTTACTCTATATTCGGATGATTCATTGGTCAGGAAGCCACACTACGTCTGAATTAAAAAGCTGAAGGAACTTAGTGGATCAGATGACCTCTATGGAGGGAAACGGACAGAAAAAGTTTTGGGTCGAGGCTTCAGATATCCGGCATCTGCATTGACGTTGCAATATTGAGTACAGTTCTGGTCATTCCACTATAGAGAGGATGTTGGGGCTTTGGAGGAGGTGCAGAAGAGGTTTACCAGGATGCTGCCTGGTTTAGAGGACGTGTGCTACCATGAGAGGCTGGATAAACTTGGGTTATTTTCTCTGGAGTGCCAGAGGCTACGGGGAGATCTGATAGAGGTTTATAAGGTTATGAGAGGCATAGACAGAGTGGACAGAGAGCATCTGTATCCCAGGGTTGAAATCTCTCATACCAGAGGGCATACATTGAAGGTGAGAGGGGTAGGTTCAAAGGGGATGTGAGGGGTAAATTTTTTTACTCAGAGAGTGGTGGATGCCTGCTATGGTGGTGGAGGAAAATACATTAGAGGCTTTTAAGAAATGTTTAGATAGGCACATGAATGTGAAGAAGATGGAGAGTTATGGACATGTTGTAAGTAGGAAGGATTAGTTTTTGGGGGTTTTTGATTAACTCTTTAGTTGGTTCAGTACAACACTGTGGGCCGAAGGGCCTGTTCCTGTGCTGTACTCGTCTATGTTCTGTGACATGTGGGACAATTTCCAAACCATTTTGAATGGCTTACCCAGTCCTGGTGGCTTCTCTGAACAACACCACCAACATATCATCTGTGAATCCAGGGGAGCCAACATACTTGACCACTGCTACACCGCCATCAAGATCACTTGCTGTGCCACCGCACAGCCACACTTTGGAAAGTCCGATCAGCTGGCCGTACTTCCACTCCCAGCGTATAGGCAGAGACTAAAGATCACAGCGCCAGTGGTGAGGACCACGAGGGTATGGTCAATCAGAGGCGGAGGGCTGCTTTGAGTTGGTGGACTGGACAATATTCGGGGATTCATCTTCAATTCTGAATGAATACGCCACACTTGTCTCCGACTTCGTCAAGACCTGTGTGGATGAGTTTGAGAACATATCAGACATACCCAAACCAAAAGCCATGGATGAACCAGGAGATCCGTAGTCGGTTGAGGGCTAGATGTGTGACATACAAGACCGGTGACCCAGAACTATACAAGAAGTCCAGGTATGACGTATGGAAGGCTATCTTAAGAGAGAAAAACAATTCTGATTGGAGATAGAGATGGAATTGGATGCACGTCAGCCCTGGAAGGGTTTGCAAGCCATTACTTTCTACAAAGCAAATCCTAACATCACAAATGGCTGTGATGGTTCAGTCCCAGATGAGCTCGGTGCCTTTTGTGCATGATTTGAAAGGGAGAATAAAGCTACCCGTGTCCAAATCCCTGCAGCATCTAGTGACCCTGTGATCTCTGTCTCAGAGGTCAATGTCAGAATATCTTCCAAGAGGCTGAAACCTTGCAAGGCATCGAGTCCTGAAGGTGTACCTGGCAGGGCTCTGAAAACTTGCGCCAACCACCCGGCAGGAGTGTTCAAGGACATCGTCAATCTCTGACTGCTGCGGTTAAAAGTTCCTCCTGCTTCAAAAGGGTGACAATTGTAAGGGGGTTCCGTCTTTATGTTACTGCGAAGGCTAATTAAAATGGCTTCTTTGTTATGCTATACTTGGGAATGCTTCTATGTTATGTTAAACACTGAGAAAGTTTTGCGCTAGCAGTTTGTTTTGGGTTAGGTGGTGATACGAAGATATTACGAACCAATTGGGATATTTGTTATGATTTTGGTGTATCTGGAAGATTTGTAAGCGTGGGGTTTTGGGGGCAGAAGGCGGGAGAGAGAGACGGAGGATGGACCAGGTGCTGTGATGTCCGCTAACGGGGTCGGACCCCGAGGAGGGCGTTCGGCGAGGAGACGGAGACGGACTCGTGTGGAGCGTCTGGTCGACCACCGTTGTTGGTCCCAGGCGGCCGGTCGAGGTGGTCAGAGGGGTCGCAGGGTGAAGTAGAAGGGTCCTGAGCTCCAACTGTTTGTGCACGAAGAGATTGAACTTTGATAAGTGTGGCGCCTTTTATTTCTCTTTTATATTTTATTCTCTATTAATTATATAGTTCCAGTAATATCTATAAACTGTAAATCATTTAATGGTAACTGGTGTATTGTCTGTTATTTGGGTGGGGTGGGGTACATCACACAGCATCCACAAAACTATTACCCAGTTTGGCGGGGCTGAGGCTGCTTCCCTAGACGACAGCGAGCCGAGCGAACCTGAGGGTGGCCGGGGGTGGGGGGGGGCTACACAATCATACCAGCGCCCATGAAGAGCAGGGTGAGCTGCCTCATTGAATATCAACCAGTGGCACTTACATGTACTGTGATGAAGTGCTTTGAGAGTTTGGTCTTGGCCAGAATCAACTCCTATATAAGCAAGGACCCATACCCACTGCAGCTGGCCTATCTCAATGGCTCTTCACCTGGGCTTGGATCACCTGGACAATAGGTCGGAATGCTGTTTATTGATTACAGCTCAGCATACAACACCGCCATACCCTCAGTTCTAGTCAACAAGCTCCAAGTCCTGGGCCTCTGTCCCTCCTTCTGCAACCGGATCCTTGGAAGACCACAGTCTGCGCGGATCAGAAGTAACATCTCCTCCTCGTTGACAGTCAACACTGGCGCACCTCGAGGATGCTGCTTCAGCCCACTGCCCACTGCGCTACACTGTAATTGTGTGACTAGGTGCAGCTCAAATCTATAAATCTGTCGACAGCACAACAATCAGTGCCAGAATTTCAGATGGTGACGAGGAGGCGTACAGGAGCGAGCCAGACCAGCTGGTTGAGTGGTGTTGCAGTAGCAACCTTGTACTCAACGTCAATAAAACCAAGAAATTGATTGTGGACTTCGTGAGGGGGAAGTTGAGGGAATACACACTAGTCCTCACCAAGAGATCAGAGGTGGAAAAGGTGAGCAGTTTCAATTTGGTGGACAATTCTGATTTGATGGAGATGGACGTGAAAGCACAGAGGAACATCTGGAGAAATTTCTGAAATGCAGGTTCGCTGCTGTCGTTACTGTATGATTGAGAATCTTCTGGAGGGAAGGCCTCAAAATCCCCGGCTTTGCCTGTTGTTGGCGACGGAGATTGAGGTCGAATCATTCGGACAGAGATGGTGCTCGGTACTTGGTGTCGGAGGGCTGATCGGAGGCTCGAAGTTTTCGGATGACTCAGAGTTGGACTGTGGTCGGGCATGGCAGGGAGAGTTTTTCTTCCTTCTCCCGTCTGCGTGAGATGTGGGACATTTGAGAGACTTTGAACTTTTTACTGTGCTCATGGACTTCTTCATCAAGTTATGGTATTGTTGCACTGTTGTAACTATATGTTATAATTATGTGGTTTTGTTAGTTTTTCAGTCTTGGTCTGTCCTGTGTTTTTGTGATATCACACCGGAGGAAATACTGTATCATTTCTTAATGCATGCATTACTAAATGACAATTAAAGAGGACTGTGTGTCTTCATAATCTAATATCTCTGAGAATCTATCCTAGGTCCAACACATTGATGCAATTACAAAGACGGCATGAAAGCGGCTATATTCCATGAAGAGTTTGAGGTGAATGGGTACGTCACCAAAGATACTTGCAAATTTCTATAGATATACTATGGCGAGTATTGTAACTGGTTGCATCACTGTCTGATATGGGAGGGAAGAACCACAGCACAGGATCAGAAAAAGCTGCGGAAAGTTGTGAAGCCTGCCAGCTCCATCATGCGCACCAGGATTCCCAGCATCCGGGGCACCTTCAAAAGGCAATGGCTCAGAAAGGTGGCAGCCACCACTATGGACCCCCATTACCCAGTACATACCTCTTCTCATTACTACCATCAGGGAGGAGGTCCAGGAGCCTGAAGACCCCTCTTCTCATCACTACCATCAGGGAGGAGGTCCAGGAGCCTGAAGACGCCTCTTCTCATCACTACCATCAGGGAGGAGGTACAGGAACCTGAAGACCCTCTTCTCATCACTACCATCAGGGAGGAGGTCCAGGAGCCTGAAGACCCCTCTTCTCATCACTACCATCAGGGAGGAGGTCCAGGAGCCTGAAGACCCCTCTTCTCAACCATCAGGGAGGAGGTACAGAAGCCGGAAGGCACACACTGAATGATTAAGGGACAGTTTCTTCTCCTCCACGATCAGATTTCTGAATGGGCAATGAGCCCATGAACACCACCTTGTATTTTTTCCCCTCTTTTTGCACTAGTTGTTTAATTTAATTTTCTTTTTTAGTTTTTTTATGATGTACTGCTGCCACATAACAGCACATTTTGCAACATATGCTGGTGATATTTAACCCGATTCTGATTATCTGATGAGTGCGGTATCAAGGCAACTAGTGGCAACTGTTGTCTGGACAGTGGGTTGAGACTGCATCTTTATATCCAGCCAGACTGATGTATATAGCATCATGTTCTGGCTTCTGTTCTCTTCCTCTCCAGCCCTTGGCCTGAAACATCAACTGGGCATTCCCCCTCTCCACAGATGCATTTTGTATGTGTTGCTCTGGATTTCCAGCATCTGTAGAGTCTCTTGCATTTATAACCATATAACCATATAGCAATTACAGCCCAGAAACAGGCCATCTCGGCCCTTCTAGTCCGTGCCGATCTCTTACTCTCACCTAGTCCCACCGACCTGCACTCAGCCCATAACCCTCCATTCCCTTCCTGTCCATATACCTATCCAATTTTTTTAAAATGACAAAATCGAACCTGCCTCTACCACTTCTACCGGAAGCTCGTTCCACAGGGCTACCACTCTCTGAGTAAAGAAGTTCCCCCTCGTGTTACCCTTAAACTTTTGCCCCTTAACTCTCAACTCATGTCCTCTTGTTTAGAACATAGAATATAGAATAGTACAGCACAGTACAGGCCCTTCAGCCCACAATGTTGTGGCAACCCTCAAACCCTGCCTCCCATATAACTCCCTACCTTAAATTCCTCCATGTACCTGCCTAGTAGTCTCTTAAACTTCACTAATGTATCTGCCTCCACCACTGACTCAGGCAGTGCATTCCACGCACCAACCACTCTCTGAGTAAAAAACCTTCCTCTAATATCCCCCTTGAACTTCCCACCCCTTACCTTAAAGCCATGTCCTCTTGTATTGAGCAGTGGTGCCCTGGGGAAGAGGTGCTGGCTATCCACTCTATCTATTCCTCTTATTATCTTGTACACCTCTATCATGTCTCCTCTCATCCTTCTTCTCTCCAAAGAGTAAAGCCCTCGCTCCCTTAATCTCTGATCATAATGCATACTCTCTAAGCCAGGCAGCATCCTGGTAAATCTCCTCTATACCCTTTCCAATGCTTCCACATCATTCCTATAGCGAGGCTACCGGAACTGGACGCAGTACTCCAAGTGTGGCCTAACCAGAGTTTTATAGAGCTGCATCATTACATCACGACTCTTAAACTCTATCCCTCGACTTATGAAAGCTAACACCCCATAAGCTTTCTTAACTACCCTATCTACCTGTGAGGCAACTTTCAGGGATCTGTGGACATGTACCCCCAGATCCCTCTGCTCCTCCACACTACCAAGTATCCTGCCATTTACTTTGTACTCTGCCTTGGAATTTGTCCTTCCAAAGTGTACCACCTCACACTTCTCCGGGTTGAACTCCATCTGCCACTTCTCAGCCCACTTCTGCATCCTATCAATGTCTCTCTGCAATCTTTGACAATCCTCTACACTATTTACAACACCACCAACCATTGTGTCATCTGCAAACTTGCCAACCCACCCTTCTACCCCCACATCCAGCTCGTTAATAAAAATCACGAAAAGTAGAGGTCCCAGAACAGATCCTTGTGGGACACCACTAGTCACAATCCTCCAATCTGAATGCACTCTCTCCACCATGACCCTCTGTCTTCTGCAGGCAAGCCAGTTCTGAATCCACCTCGCCAGACTTCCCTGGATCTCATGCCTTCTGACTTTCTGAATAAGCCTACTGTGTGGAACCTTGTCAAATGCCTTACTAAAATCCATATAGATCACATCCACTGCACTACCCTCATCTATATGCCTGGTCACCTCCTCAAAGAACTCTATCAGGCTTGTTAGACACGATCTGCCCTTCACAAAGCCATGCTGACTGTCCCTGATCAGACCATGATTCTCTAAATACCCAGAGATTCTATCTCTAAGAATCTTTTCCAACAGCTTTCCCACCACAGACGTAAGGCTCACTGGTCTATAATTACCCGGACAATCCCTACTACCTTTTTTGAATAAGGGGACAACATTCGCCTCCCTCCAATCCTCCGGTACCATTCCCATAGACAACGAGGACATAAAGATCCTAGCCAGAGGCTCAGCAATCTCTTCCCTCGCCTCGTGGAGCAGCCTGGGGAAAATTCCATCAGGCCCCGGGGACTTAACTGTCCTAATGTATTTTAACAACTCCAACACCTCCTCTCCCTTAATATCAACATGCTCCAGAACATCAACCTCACTCATATTGTCCTCGTTGTTTGAATCTCCCCTACTTTCAATGGAAAAAGCCTATCCACATCAACTCTATCTATCTCCCTCATAATTTTAAATACCACTATCAAGTCTCCCCTCAACCTTCTATGCTCCAAAGAATAAAGATCTAAGTTGTTCAACCTTTCTCTGTAACTTAGGTGCTGAAACCCAGGTAACATTCTAGTAAATCTCCTCTGTATGCTCTCTATTTTGTTGACATCTTTCCTATAATTCGGTGACCAGAACTGTACACAATACTCCTAGTTTGGCCTCACCAATACCTTGTACAATTTTAACATTACATCCCAAATCTTAACCAGTGCATTACACATAAAAAAGAAGCGGTCCCAATACCAACCCCCTCGGAACACCACTAGTCACCCACAGCCAACCCTGTATTCCTACTGTTTGCCTCCAGTCAATCAGCCAATATTCTATCCATGCTAGTTCCTTTCCTTTAATACTATGGGCTCTTATCTTGTTAAGCAGCCTCATATGTGGCACCGTGTCAAAGGTCAGAGGTTTATGCTGTGTTGTTTTATGTTCTAAATCAGAGTGCCCAACCTGGGGCCCGTGGACCCTTTGCTTTATGGTATTGGTCCATGGCATCGAAAAGGGTGGGAATCCCTGATCTAAATAATCAGTCGAGCACCCGAGGGAGCGGCCGGGGCCCATTTCAGCACGCTAACCATTAAACACTACCTACAACAAGTCATAGAGTCATAGAAAATACAGCAAAGAAACAGGCCCTTCAGCCCATCTAGGCTTTTCCATTCAAGGGCATTGGAGTTTTCATACCAGGCTGTGATACAACCAGTCAGTATACTCTCACTGCATCCGCTAGTCTTGCGAGACCATGGATCTGCGCCTGGAAAGTCTTCACTCTCCAGGGCGCAGGCCTGGGCAAGGTTGTATGGAAGACCAGCGGTTGCCCATGCTGCAAGTCTCCCCTCTCCACGACACCAATGTTGTCCATGGGAAGGGCATTAGGACCCACACAGCTTGGCACCGGTGTCATCGCAGGGCAATGTGTGGTTAAGTGTCTTGCTCAAGGACACAACACGTTTCCTCGGCTGGGGCTTGAATTCACGACCTTCGGGTAGCTAGTCCAATGCCTTAACCACTTGGCCACGTGCCCACTCTCCCCACTGCACATCCATAGAATTTTGTCAAAGTTTTTGATGACATGCCAAATCTTCGCAAACTTTTAAGAAAGTAAAGGCGCTTTCTCTGTATTGGCACTTGTGAACTGGGCCCAGGACAGAACCTCTGAAATGATAACGCCAAGGAATTTTGAAGTTGATGACCCTCTCTACCTCTGATCCCCCAGTGAGGACCTGCTCATGGACCTCTGGTCTCCTCCCTCCACAGTCAATGATCAGCTCCGTGGTCTTGCTGACGTGGAGTGAGAGGTTGTAGTTGTGGCACCACTTCAGCCAGATTCTCAGTCTCCCTCCTGCATTCTGGTTCGTCAATACCTCTGATTCGGCCAATGCCAGTGTCGTCGTTAGCAAATTTAATTATGCAATTGGAGCTGTGCCCTGCCTCACAGTCATAACCGTGAAGCAAGTAGAGCAGGGGGCTAAGCTCACACCTGTGCTTGATGGAGATTGTGGAGATGTTGTCGCCAATCCGAACTGACTGGGGTCTGCAATGATGATCCGATTGCACAAGGAGGTATTGAGACCTAGGTAATGGAGCTTATTGGTTAGTTTTGAGGGGATTATTGTGTTGAATAGCGGGCTGTAGTCAACGAAGAGCATCCTGATGTACGCATCCTCACTGTCCAGATGTTCCAGGGCTGAGTGACGAGCCAATGAAATGGCATCTGCTCTTCACCTGCCGTATCGGCAGGCAAACTGGAGGGAATCCTCTCACCTACAGCCCCCAGCTCTTATTTTTTAATCCCGCCCCACCCAAGGTGGGACAAACTTTCTATCTACTCTTTCTATGCCTCCTAAGACTTTATAACACACTTTAAACCACTTTTTATAATGCTGTTTAAATCATCCAAGAGGATTGCAACCTTGTGCCAAGATGAGGCCACCCTCAGGGTGGAGGAGCAACACCTTATATTCCAACTGGGTAGCCTCCAACCCGATGACATGAATATTGATTTTTCCTTCCGGGCAATAGATTTCCAACCTCCTTCCTCTATTCCCTACTTTGACCTTTCACTTTTTCTCACTGGCCTATTACTTTCCCCGGGTCCCTTCCTCCTATCCTTTCTCCAATGATCTACTTTCCTCGCCTGTCAGTGTGGTAAACCATGTATATATGTTGTAACTCGGTTACCTCTCTGGACACACCCCTCTGCTGACTGCCCCTGTGGCTCCTCCCACAGAGTCCTGTATAAAGGTGTTTGCCTTGCCCCTCCCCCTCAGTCCAGGGCAGATACTCACTGTGGAGGTCGTATTGTACAGCGAATAAAAGCCTTTCAGTATTTTACCAAACCTCAGTCTTTTGGAGTAATTGAAGGTGCTTCAGTCAGATTCCTTCTTCTCCAGCCCTTGACCTTTCCTACCCATCTGGCTTCACCTATCACCTTCCAGCTAACCTCCTCCCCCACACCCCACCAACCTTTTTATTCTGGCGTCTTTCCCCTCCCTACCTGAAGAAGAGTCTCAGCCTGAAACATTGACTGTTTATTCATTTCCATAGATGCTGCCTGACCTACTGAGTTCCTCCTGCATCTTGTGTGTGTTGCTTTGAATTTCATATCTGCACTTTAACCTTTAAGTTTATTTTTATTTCGATCTTTATTCTTTATAACTCGAATGCTTTATTTCTGTTGCATATCGCGCCAACACACTACAGCAGATTCCTGATGCACGTAAATGAATAAGGCAAATAACCTTAATCCTTGATTTTACCTTTAGAACGTCACCCCTCAAACCTCCTTTCCGGGCCAAGCCCACTGAATCTCTCCCCATGGTTAGAACAAGTGTTTCTGGTTTAAATGACCGATTTGTGAATAATTGCTGCCTGGAGCAATAATTTCAATGTGAGTTGAGTTGTAAATTCACATAGTTTTAGATAAAATTTCAAAGCTAAGCGTCATTCATAATTAAAAAAAAGAATAAACGGTGTAAAGCGTTTTGTATTTTTACTGTATTTTTCCAATACATTTAATAAAATAAACACTTCGATTTAATGTTTTAAGCGTCAACTCAAATGCACCCCTGAACTTTGCAACATTGGGAGGGTTCCCCATCACGGACCACACCAACAAGTTCAGAGAGGGGCCTTCAAATATAATGTATTTATAAACAGAAGAATCTGTTTTATTTCTTCACTTATCAAGTATTAGATAGCGGTTTCGAGTATAATTTATAGTGGTTATGATGGACAAGTTCTGAAGTGTAAAAATGCAATAGATCCGTAAGATTACAATTTTGCTCATCACCCCCGAACTACAAACCAGCGATTTCTTTGCCCCGACACCACACATACGTCATCCGACAGGAGGCGGAAATTCGAGGCTTGGACTGACAGACACGACAGCCAATGGAGGTGTGGGAGCGGGCGGAAGTTGTTGCGGCTGGGCGGGTCTTCTGGAGCGGGCGTTGCTGGGCGATGGCGGACGGGCTGTAGGCGTTGGGCGGCGGCCTCGGGATCCCAGGCGGGAGCGGGCGGACAGGTAAGCGGCACTGGGGGATTCACCGTGACTGGGCCCCGCTTATAGGGCTCGGGGAGGCCCGTTCTTTCCTCCTTACCCGACCGGCAACTCCTTGGCGGCCCGTCGGCCCACCGTCTCTGTAACTTCCCCCATCTCCTCTCCTTGACTCATTCACAGCCTCTTCACCTCCCTCCCTTCCTTCCCTGTCTCGCCTCACCCCCTCTCCGCTCTCAATCCCTCAACCCTTGCACTCCTCTCCTCACCCCCTCTGTCTCACCCTCCACCTCATCTCATCGCCTCCCATTCAACCTCCTCCTCCCATCCGCCCTATCGCCATCTACCTTCCCCTCCTCCATCCCTCCCTCCTGTACCCCCTCCTCATCTCCCACCCCACCTCCCTCAACTAATCCGCCTTATCTCCACCTATCTTCCTCTCCTCCACCAGTCAATTTATCCACCTCCCACCTCTCCCTCCTGTAACCCCCTCCTCATCTCCCACCCCTCCTTTCCTCCCATCTCTCCACCCCCTCAACTTTCTCTACCTTGCCCATCTCCCTCTCATAACCCTCTCCTCATCTCCATCTCTCTGCATCTTCCATGTATCCCCCTCAACCCATCTGCCCTATCCCCACCTACCGTCCCTTCTTCACCTCTCAACTCATCCTCCTGTATCCTCCTCCCTCCCATCCCCGACCTTTCTCTAACTACCTTCCTCTCCCCACCTCACCCCTCGCCCTCACTTCTACCTCAACCCATCCACCCCACACCCACCTCTCCCTCCCATCTCTCCCACTGCGCCATCCTCCCAACACTCTTTCCCTCCACCCTGGACTCAAGCCTTGGAGCCCATTCACGTCTCTTAAGCCATAGCTCGTTATATAACCTTCCTTTACAATGGACAGGATCTCCCTACAGATACAGGTCGTTGGATAACTGTTTATCCTTCAAGCGCCACTTACAATATCTGGTCTTTGGGTCTGCTTGTGTGTGTCTGGGACAATTAATTGCAACTTCACCAAAATGGTTTTGCTGAAACAGAACGGAGACCCGATCAGCTGTGGTTGCTATTTAAACTCTCAGACTGAACCTTGTTTGAGGAAGGGAAACTTTTTACTTCCAGATTGAGCTCTCAGTTTGAGGAAAACTCGTCTTGCTGCTTTTAATATTGTCTCAAAGATAATTCAAAGTAAACAGCATGGAACTGCGTAATTATTTTTGAGCAAACACTGTGCATTGTTCTGGCTTTCAATGTGTTCCCTTAGCACTCTAAATAGCAACCTTTCTTCAGCTAGATTATGCCCTTCATAAATCAAAGTATGGGATGTTATGTTGAAGTTGTATGAGACATTGGTGAGGCCTAATTTGGAATATTGTGTGCAGTTTTGGTCACCTACCTACAGGAAAGATGTAGATAAGGTTGAAAGAGTACAGAGAAAATGGTACCATGTATAGAGGACCATGTATTGTGGGCACGTGGCCAAGTGGTTAAGGCATTGGACTAGCTACCTGAAGGTCGTGAGTTCAAACCCCAGCCGAGGGAACGTTTTGTGTCCTTGAGCAAGGCACTTAATCACACATTGCTCTGCGACGACACTGATGCCAAGCTGTATGGGTCCTAATGCCCTTTCCTTGGACAACACTGGTGTCGTGGAGAGGGGAGACTTGCAGCATGGGCAACTGCTGGTCTTCCATACAACCTTGCCCAGGCCTGTGCCCTGGAGAGTGAAGACTTTCCAGGTGCAGATCCATGGTCTCAGAAGACTAACGGATGTCTTTACTTACTTACGGAGGACCTGAGTTATAAGGAAAGATTGAATAGGTTAGGACTTTATTCCTTAGAACAAAGAAGATTGAGAGGAGATTTGATTCGTGTATACAAAAATTATGAGGGGTATCAATAGGGTAAATGGGGTTTTTTCCCACTGAGGTTGGGTGGGACGACAATTCGAGTCATGGGTTAAGGTGAAAAGTTTAAGGGGAACATGAGAGGAAACTTCTTTACTCAGAGTGTGGAATGAACTGCCAGCACAAGTGGTGCATACGAGCTCAATTTCAACACTTGAGGGAAGTTTGGATAGGCATATGGATGGTAAGGGTGGGGAGGGCTAAGGTCCCGGCATAGATCGATTAGAGAAGGCAATTTAAATGGTTTTGGCACGGACTAGATGGACCGAAGGGCCTGTTTCTCTGCTGACTTCTCTATGATTCTAATATATCTGGAAGTCGCCTGGGCCTACTAAAACCTTCGGAGCCATCTGTCTCTCGCTGTTTGCCCTTCGGTCCCCAAGTCGGGGGGCTTGTGAAAGCGACACGGAGGAGTGTAATGTTGCAACAGCGAGTCGCTGGTCTCGCTCACTGTTACGGGGGCGATCTCTCCTTTGCTGCTGGGCGAGATACCAGAGTGCAGGGATGGACTGCAGTTTTTGATCGACTCTAGATCAAGTTCTCTATTGCTTGCATGGTCGGGATGGGGGGGGGTGGGATGCTGCTGGTTCAAGTAGGAAGTGGGGGAGCATCAATGCTACTGTGTGAGAGGCAACCTTGGGCTTCTTATCACTTGAAGAAAGTCCTGACGAAGGGTCGTGACCTGAAACGTCGACTGCTCACTCTTTTCTGTAGATGCTGCCTGGCCTGCTGAGTTCCTCCAGCATTTTATGTGTGTTGCCTTGGATTTCCAACGTCTGCAGATTTTTCTCCTGTTTGTGTTATAATCATTCATTCTTTGGGGTTTCTTGTTTTTGTGGATGTCCCTGCGAAGAGTAAGGATCTCAAGAATGCCATTACACCATGATCAGCTTAATGGTAGGGGTGCATGGCATTTTTAAAAAAAACATTTGGAAACCCTGATTGTAGGTCAGAAGTATTATGGAGAAGAATGGCTGTGAGGGACTGAAGTAATTTTTTTAGTATATTTAACAATCTTTTAATTTAAGTGTATTTTTAAAGTTCCTTCACTATTTGAGTAGTTTTGTGAGGTTTTTGTGTGTTTCTAAATACTTCAGGTACTAAGCTTGTACTTAGTAACCAACGCCTGATTTCTGCAGTGAAATGGGGGGTTTCAAACTTAGCCACACTTACATTGAGTTCAAAGTGAAACTGACTTTGGTATGAAGCAAACTCGGGGCCTTCTTAACAATGCAAACTTTTCATTGTTTGATTGCCCTTATGTTAAACGGTTTCAACATGTCAGGTACAGCGCTGTGGAGTGAGTTGGATTGCTAGCATTTCACGTGCCATACTGGGTAATGGGTGGCGGGGTGGAGATTTGCCAAAGGAAGTGTAATGCGCTTCTTCCTCCGCTAGCCTGCAGGTCACCCTTGGGCAAGGTGTAGCACCTGCTTAGCTCTCCCAGTCAGGGTCACATGAAGACATGGGAGCAGGTGGTGGATGTTCGTATGCAAACACTGACGCCACGCAGACAATCTCTGAAGAGTATTGATAATATCTGGGGGTCACTGCCCATAAAAGGCAATGGCAAACCACTTCTGTAGAAAAAATTGCTAAGAACAATCATGATCGTGGAAAGACCATGATGGTCTACATCATATGACATGGCACATAATGAACGAACATTTGTAGTTTCAAATTAACCTCAGTTAATTACAGAAAACCAGCAGTGCAGGGTGCCACCTTTTGCTGATGTTGTTAAATTGTCTCTATCCACAGTTGGATGTAAAGAACTCAAGGTGTCAAGTTGCAGGAGCGATGACAGTCTCTCCCTCTCTAGTGAGAGAGCCTGTCTGAGCTGTTGAAGTGTTGGAATGGACAGTAGTTTTTTGATGGACTCTCGATCGTGGTCTCAGGGGCTTTGCTGTTGCTTGCATGGTGGGTGGTGAGGATTGATGCTTTTGCAGGAGGAAGTGGGGGGAAGGTTGGTGCTTTTGTTACTGGTTGTGTGTGGGGGGGGCCTTGGGGTTCTATCATTTGTCATTCTTTAGGTTTCTTTCTCTTTCATGGATGTCTGTGAAGAGCAAGAATTTCAGGTTGTATACTGTATACATTCTCTGATATTAAATTGAACTATTTGAAGAATCAAGGAGCTATGAGCACCTGGCCAATATTTTTCCCCCAGGCAACATCGAGAAAAAGCCATTGTCGTTATCTGCCAAAGCAAACTTCCAGTCAGTACTGTGATTATGATTGTAATCAGGAGTTTGTTTCTCTTGCATTGAAAATTATTTCATTCCAGTCTCTGGTGTCGCCACACGTTTCCATGGTGACTGCATGTCTTCTACGGTAGAGTGAGGCTGGCTTTGGTACTAGGTCCAAAAATAAAAGTCTGATTCCAGTGCAGAGTTGTTTTAACTGCCCATTTCCTCTTTTGCTAATATTATCGCACTCTCAGCTGTTGGGGAAGCTTGCTTTAGTTAACAGTTTAATTAGTGAAACGTGGTAAAGACCCACTACTACCTTTGTGAGTCTCACTTCCACAGCAAGCTAAAAACCAAGCACAGGGTGGGTGACGAGTGGCACAGTTAGTGGAACTACTAGTGGAAAGACATTCTTGCCATTGAGGGAGTACAAAGAAGGTTCACCAGATTGATTCCTGGGATGGCAGGACTTTCATATGATGAAAGACTGGATCGACTAGGTTTATACTCGTTGGAATTTAGAAACTTGAGGCGGGATCTTATTGAAACCTATAAAATCCTAAAGGGATTGGACAGGCTAGATGCAGGAAGATTGTTCCCGATGTTGGGGAAGTCCAGAACGAGGGGTCACAGTTTGAGGATAAAGGGGATTCCTTTTAGGACCGAGATTAGGAAAAACTTCTTCACACAGAGAGTGGTGAATCTGTGGAATTCTCTGTCACAGGGAACAGTTGAGGCCAGTTCATCGGCTATATTTAAGAGGGAGTTAGATATGGCCCTTGTGGCTAAAGAGATCGGGGGTATGGAGAGAAGGCAGGTACAGGGTTCTGAGTTGGATGATCAGCCATGATCATACTGAATGGCAGTGCAGGCTCGAAGGGCTGAATGGCCTACTCCTGCACCTATTTTCTATGCTTTTATGTTTCTACTGCCTCACAGTTCCGTAACCTTCACTCAATCTAGTGCTCTCTGTGATCGTGTGGGTTTCTACTGGGTGCTCTGGTTTCCTCCCACATTCCAAAGAGCCACAGAATCATTGAGTCATAGAGCACTACAGTACAGAAACAGGCCCTTCTGCCCATCTAGTCCATGCCGAACTGTCAATTTGCCTAGTCCCATTGACCTCTACCTAGTCCATAGGCCTCCCTCCACAACCCTCCCATCAAAGTTATGTGCCGTGTCACATGATGTGGGTGATCATGCTCTTTCCACGACCATGATTGCTCTTGGCAAATATTTCTGCAGAAGTGGTTGGCCATTGTCGTCGTCTTGTGGGTAACCTGTGTGCTTTGTTCAGTGCTGTGGTTTTCTTCCACATCCCCAAGATATACAGGTTGAATAAGTTCAAAGTAATATATTTTCAAAGTACGCATCTGTCATTATATACCACCCTGAGATTCATTTTCTTGCAGGCATTCACAGTAGCACAAAGAGTTACAATAGAATCAATGAAAACCTGTGCAGAAATAAAGACAGACATTTATTATCAGAGTGTGCATCGGGTAACCAATGTGCAAAAGAAGTCAAATTGCAAATACAAAAACAAATAATAACAATAACTAGTATTGAGGACATGGGTAGAGTCCTTGAGAGTGAGTCCATGGGTTGTGGTGTCACTTCAGAGTTGAGGTGAGTGAGGTTATCCTCGCTGGTTCAGGAGCCTGGTGGTTGAAGGGTAATGAAAGTCCATGCCTCCTTCCCAGTGGTTGCATGGAGGTCCATAGATTAATGAACCACTGTAATTTGCCCCCGTTATGGAAGGGAGGGGTAGAATCTTGTTGAAAAGAACCCAAAGAGGATAAAAAATAGGATCAATCTATAGAGTTGGTGTAAAATGGGTGCTTGATGGTCATCCTGCAGTCTTGGCCAAAGGGCCACTTTCCGTACTTTATCTTTGACTGCTCCTCTAATGTACTTTGACAATGTGCTTCGGGGCCACCTGAAGTCGTGAAAGATGTACTATTGTTTGGATTGAGTTGAATGAGCACATTCTACATGAAATGCTGTTGTAGGAAAACAGCATCCGTCATCGGACCCCCACCACCCAGGTCACGCACTCTTCTCGCTGCTGCCGTCAGGTAAAAGGTACACGAGCCTCAGGACTTGCACTGGCAGGTTCAAGAACAATTACTACCCCCCAACCATCAGGTTCTTAACATAAGAACATAAGAAATAGAAGCAGAAGTAGGCTATCTGGCCTGTCGAGCCTGCTCCACCATTCACTAAGATCATGGCTGATCTGGCCATGGACTCATCTCCACCTACTTGCCTTTTTCCCCATAACCCTTAATTCCCCTACTATGCAAAATCTATCCAACCTTGTCTTAAGTATATTTACTAAGGTAGCCTCCACTGCTTTTTTGGGCTGAGAATTCCACAGATAATGAAAGGGGATAACTTCACCCAACTTCACTTGCCCCATTATCCCACAACCAATGATCTTATTTTCAAAGACTATCTCATTATTTCATGTTCTTGTTATTTATTGCTATTTATTTATATTTGCATTTGTTCTGAATCTCCTGCACTCAGATTGATCTTTCATTCCTGTGCCCACAGGAAAATGAATCTCAGGGTTATATGTGGTGACATGTGTACTCTAATAAAATTTACTTTGGAGTTTTTTGAACTTTGAAGTTATGATTTGGGGTTAACAACATTGACACAGGCCCTTGGCAATTATTTATTCATAGAAATGCAGTGAGGAATAGGCTGTTCTGACCCAGCCACACTGCCTTGCAATCTCCCTGATTTAACCCTAACTTAACCACAGGACAGTTTGCAGCGACTAATTAACCTACCAACCAGTACGTCTTTGGACTGTGGGGAGAAACTGGAGGACCTGGAGGAAACCCACGTGATCATGGGGAGAACTTACAAAGTCCTTACAGGCAGCAGCATGAGTTGAACCCGGGTCGCCTGTACTGTAAAGTGTTATGTTAATCTCTTCTACCGTGCCATGTAAAAAGGAGTTGCATGCAAACTAGTTAAGACAAAGAAAAGGTCATTAAATTATATTTTAACATTCAAAGCAGAATGAGTTCATGCACAAATTCTTATTGTGTTTTTTAATGTTACTTTTGTTTAATAAGGGTATGAAATGAACTTAATGAAACCAAGTTTCTGGGTGCATCTTGGCAAATAATAGAGGCGAAAATAAAATCATAAAATGTTCGAGTCATAGAGAAGTGCAGCAGAGAAACAGGCCCTTCAGCCTATCTAGTCTGTGCTGCCCTACCTAGTCCCATTGACCTGCACTGGGGCCATGACCTGCCACACCCTACCATCCATGTACTTATCCAGACTTCTCTTATTGTTGGAAATATTCTGGACCAGAACTACCGAAAGAAGAGAGAATAATGTTCTGGGTTCATACTGATCCTTGGAGACCTGTCAACCCTTTCATGGAAAAATACTGTTTGGACGAGAAAGATATGAAAAACTGTACATTTTTGTGTGAGAGAGGGAGCCTGTGGGGTGTCAATGTTGGGTTGGACTCTAGATGATGGTCTCTGTGGGGATGTTGCTATTGCTTGCATGGCAGGTGCTGGGGGGGCTGAGGCATATGTTGCTTGCTGCTGCTTAAGGGGGGGTGAGGGGGGCTTTGGGGTTCTGACATTTTTCTGTCTTTCATTCTTTGGGCTTTTTCTGTTTTGTGGGTGTCTGTGAAGAGTAAGAATTTTGGATTGTATACGTTCTCTGGTATTAAATTGAACCATTGAACTGTTGTCCTGCAAAGTGGAAGTGAAGTAGAATTTAATGGAATTAAATTGTTTTAACTTTATTTGTCACATGCATTGAAACATACAGTAAAATGTGCCGCTTGCATCAGTAATGTGCTGGGGACAGCCTGCAATTATTGCCATGCTTCATTGCCTGCCCACAACTTATCAACCCTAAGCCTTGCGACTTTGTAATGTGAGAGGGACTGAAGCACCCCGAGGTCATGTACAAACTCTTTACAGATAATAGTGGGAATTGAACCCTGATCATATAGCTGGCACACTGTAAAGCATTACACTAACCTGCATGCTACAGTTGTGTTCGTAGTCTTGTTCGTTCATTATGTGCCATGCCGTATGATGTAGGCGATCATGGTTTTTCTATGACCGTGATTGTTCGTGGTAAATTTTTCTACAGAAGCTGTTTGCCATTGCCACCTTCTGGGCAGTGTCTTTACAAGACGGGTGACCCCAGCTATTATCAATACTCTTCAGAGATTGTGTGCCTGGCGTCAGTGATCGCATAATCATGACTTGTGACATGCACCAGCTGCTCCCGCAGCTTCATGTGACCTTGATTTTGGGAGGGGGAGGTGGGGAGGGGCTAAGCAGGTGCTACACCTTGCCCAAGGGTGACCCACGGGTTAGTGGAGGGAAGGAGCACCTTGCACCTCCTTTGTTAGAGACGTATCATCAACCGCTTATCCTTAATAGAGGCTCGGTATCTGGCTGTAACGTTTTCAGTGCAAAAGCTGAGTGCATGATTTCTTAACTCAACCTTACTTTAATAACCATGTTAACCCAAAGGATCATGATGAAGGCAGAAACACTTCTGACCATTTATTCTCAGTTGTATTATACTTAAATAGGTGCTAAATATTCCATTGAAAAGGTTTCTAGCATCAGTAACTTGAAGAATTGGAATAGTTCAGAATATTCAGAAATTGTTTTGTCATCTCCTTGTAGGTGTTTAATTGAACATGTCTTCATGGGTCATCTGTTAGAAGGTCATTAAGTAGTTTACAGATCTATGGCCATTTAGTAGAGCTCAAAGGGTCTATTCTGTGCTGCATAATCACTGCACAGTGTAATGTGACCAATTAACCTACCAACCGGTATGTCTTTGTACTTTGGGAGGAAACCCATGCGGTTGTGGGGAGAACATACAAACTCCTTAAAGACAGTGGCAGGATTTGAACCCGCGTCACTGGTACTGTAAAGTGCCGAGCTAACCACTACGCTGCCATACTGCATCTTTCGAGCTACAGGGAATGGGGAATGTATGGGCTACCTAGGAGGAAAGGTGTGTGATAGGGTGAAACTGAATGATGCAGGCGATAGTCCTTGGCTGACAGAGTGTGGTGAAGATTTCTCAAACTAAACTGATCTGTCAGGAGAAGTAGGAAATAAAAGTCAAGTTTATTGTCATTTAACATGCATGTCGTCAAACAAGACACTTCCAACCAAATCGATGTAAAGCACTGTAGCACACATAACACAAAATCACTTATGAAAGTAAGGATAAAATCTACCAATGAATTGTGCATAAGTAAACAAAGTAAAGTGCGTAAATTAAATATTGTAAGGTACAGTACAGATTAACCGGTGACACTTCAAATACGATGCGGCAAGGAGCTCAGAAACCTAATGGCCTGAGGGAAGAAACTGTTTCTCATCCTGCCTTCTTGTTTTTATGCAATGGAGTCTTCTATATAATGGTAGAAAGTCAAAGAGGGTGCCAGATGGATTGGAGGAATCCTTGATAATACTAAGGGCCCTGCAGACACAGCACTGCTGATAACCGTTCCTGATGGACGATAGGACGACCCCTATGATCCTCTCAGCAGTTCTCGCATTCCTTTGTTGGAACAACTGGTCCAATGCTTGACTCTTCCTATACCAGGTGGAGAGGCAACTTGTCAGGACGCTCTCAATGGTGCTCCTGTAATATTCGGTTAAAAGCACAATTGAGAGCATCCTGACAAGTTGCAGGGAAGGGGATAGCGGAAGTGTCAGATATAAAGCACTGCAGAAGCTAGAAAGCTGAAATAAAATGCTGGAAATTCTCAGCTTGTCAAGTAGCATCTGTGGAGGAAGAAACAGAAAACTACAGTTACGGGTTGATCATCTTCAGAATTAAGGCTGATTTGTGTTAAAAGTACATTTAGACTAAGATGTTAACTGTCCTGTGCTATCACCAATGGGATCATCAGTTGATCTGCCACCTGTCTTCAGGAGTTTCGGCCCGCTTATGATCAAGACTCCCTCGAGGTGGTGGGCCAGCAGTGCTAAAGCACCACCTCCCACTGATGAGCTTAAAAACTTGGCATCTGCCTCTATCAGTCACTTCCATCCAACAGATAGTCTGCTCTTCAGGTGTCTATGCAACTACTGAAGGGTTTGCAAGATATGTATACACTGTCTGACTATCTGCCCCTCTGGACATACTTGGTCCACACAAATCGAGGCTGTAGGTATGGTGTAGCCGCGAACCCTACGCAGAGCCTACGCGGATCCCTACGCCGTAGCCTAACGTGCACCACTCCCAAAATGTAACTACATGTCGCGGCAACGCAGACCACAACAAGTGTGATTGGGCCGCTTGGTAGCATCGCATTTCCTCCTGCGCTGCAATAGCTTCCCATTGGGTGACTGAAGGGCTGGGAAGGAACTCTGGCTGCAACACTTTCCATAAAGCTTTACAGACCTCCGAAATTATGGAGGACACATTTCGCTTTTATGAAAAAAGACGCTCGCTTTAAACTTGTTTACCCCGAGAAAGACTACCATGACCATGAAGCCTTGCATGGACAGGTGTGTGCGCATGCACGGCGTGCCCGAAATGCAGAGCAATGCAGACACACCAACGCACAAGTATAATTGATCACAATGCACGTAGGCCACTTGCGTAGGTTACGGTGTCCATTTGATGCAGAAGTGTAAATCAGCCTGTAGTCCATATTGTTGCAAGCTTGATGGATTTTCCAACCCCTCGGCATAAAAGGACCCCTGATTTAAGTAATCATGTAAGGTTACCTGCCTGAACTTGTTTGAATCGTTAAATCTCAGGTTGATAAATGAACACATTCAGAAAATCAATTGGCATTTCTCAGGCATATAATTGGACTTTGTGCAATGGTGGAAGAGGTCAAAGGCAGGGAAGGTGAGGAGAAATGAGGAATCAAAGTGAGACAACTGAATCAGAATGAGGTTAATATTATCGATACATGTCGTGAAAGTTGTTGATTTTGCAACAGCAGTTCAATACAATACATAATAGAGGTAAAAAACATGAATTTTAGTGCGTATATATAAAATTATTAAAATAAGTAGTGCAACAGTAGAAATAATAAAAAAAAAGGTAGTGAGGTAGTGTTCATGGGTTCAGTGTCCATTCCGAAATCGTAAGACAGAGGGGAAGAAGCTGTTCCTGAGTGTGTACCTTCAGGCTCCTGTACCTCCATCCTGATGCTAGCAATGAGAACAAGGTATGTCCTCGGTGATGGGAGTCCTTAATGATGGATGTTGCCTTTCTGAGGCATCACTCCTTAAATATGTCCTGTATACTATGGCGGCTAGTGCCCATGATGGAGTTGACTAAGTTTACAACTCTCTGGCAGCTTATTTCAATCCTGTGCATTTGCTACCCCCATTCCCCAGTGATACAGCCAGTTAGGATGCTGTCCACGGTACATCTATAGAAATTTGTGAATGTCTTGGGTAATGTACCGAAGCTCCTCAAACTCCTAATGGAACATAGCCACTGACATATCTTCTTTGTAACTGCATCGATATGTTGCTTCCAGGATAGATCCTCTGAACCAGAGAATCCAGAAACTTGGAATTGCTTACTCTTTTCACTTCTGATTCCTCTATAAGGACTGGTGTGTATTTTCTTGTCTTAAGCTTTGAGTCACCAGAGGAGGTATTGGGTAACTTGGTCATCCAGTCAGTGTTTCTCTTCTCAAGGGTAGAGGAGACCCTGCTATGCTGCACAGAAAAATCAGGCAGCTCCATGATACAGCTGATAGAGTTGCTTGTTGATGTCATCAGATACCCCGGTGGATCTCGAACATATCAGTGTGGAGTTTGCACAGCCTGCATGTTACTGATGAAACTGTATGTGAAACTAGGTACAGTTCTTGCCTCTACACTGAAGGATGGATACGGTTTGTTGGGTTGATTCCTGGGGTGTCGTGGTTGACATACATAGAAAGATTGAGCAGGTTGGACCCATGACTGTTGGAGTACAGAAAATGAGAGGTGATGTCATTGAAATGTAAGATTGAGGGGCGTTGATGGTGGATGTTGTGTTTCACAATAATATCACAATAGCCACCTCCCATTTAAGGTGGAGAGCTTGAAGTCACTCTTCGTCCAATTGATTGAGTATCCTGATAGTCTGCCAAAAGAGGTGATTAAACCTAGAAGAAGAGGGACTGACTTTTCTGAGTTTTGTAAGTAGAGTATCACATCGTCAGCATATAAACTAATAAGTGTTTCAGTACCTCCCACTTGCAAACCCAGAATATTTGGGTGACTTCTTATTTTTAAGGCAAGGAGCTCTACTGCGACGGCAAAAAGGGTCGGCGAGAGAGGGCACCCCTGCTGGACTTAGCGGTGTAGGGGAAACAGAGTTGACTTGTCACCATTAGTTATAATGGAACACATTGGGCTGGCGTATATCAGTTTTACCCAAGATACAAATGACTCCCCGAACCCAAACCTGTACAGTGACTCAAACATGTAAGGCCACTCAATCTGGTCAAAAGCCTTCTGTGCATCAAGGGACAAAATTGCTGCCCCATTAGTTTTCCCATGATCAGCATATATAGTATTAAGGAAGCACCTGACATTGGGAAAGGAGAACCTACCTGGGACAAATCCTGTCTGATCAGGATGAATGATAGATGACAAATACTTATTTAGTCAGTTAGCCAGCATTTTAGTAATTACCTTTCTATCGAAATTCTGAAGTGCAATGGGCCTATAGCTGGCCGGGTCTGTTTCCTCTTTACCTTTCTTTAAAATGAGGGAAATGTTAGCCTTGTACAATGTTCTAGGCAAGACTTTATCTCTCTTACAGCAAGATATCATTCTGAGGAGAAGTGGGGCAAGGATATCACAGAATTTCTTATAAAATTCACAGCCAAATCCATCTGGACAAGCAGCCTTGCTGGACAGAAATGACTTAATGGCAGAAGTTATTTCTTCCAATGTGAAGTCAGAATCCAAGTTCTCCCTAGCAGCGTCACTAAGTTTCGGTATTACAAAAGAATCGAAGAATCGAGCCACGCCACTGAGCATTCCTCCGATTTTAATCCCAGCCTAATCACTGGACGATTTACAATGACCAGTTAGCTTACCAACTGGTACGTCTTTGGATTGTGGGAGGAAACGAGAACACCCGGAGGAAACCCACATGGTCCTAAACTCTTTACAGACAATGATTGGAATTGAACCCCAGTCGCCTGCACTGTGAAGTGTTATGCTAACCACTACACTACCCTGCCGCCCCCAGTGTGAATACTCAGTGTGGTGGAGGTATAGAAGGAGACTAGCAGATATAGAAGCCACAAGGGAGTCTAGGGGCATGGTGAGAGAATGGAAGGGTGTTGTATTGGCCATGACTAGATCTGTCACAATTCAGTTGGCTTCCTCTTGCTCTCCTATGGTGGGGGGGGCGGCGCCCGGGGGGTGGGGAGAGGAATAGAAGAGTGAGCTGGGAATGCTGAAGGTATTTGTGGTGGCAGTGAACATGGTGGAAATTGGGAACTAATTCACCAAATATAGCGATTAGTGGGGTGGAAGGAGAATCCAAGGAATCTAGCTATGTTCAGTGTGCAGTGAGTGTGAGAGAGCGGAAGTACAGGAAAAGGCACTTGATCCCTATCAGTTCTGGAGGAGTGGAAACCGTGGTTATAAAAAGAGAGAATATCTGGGAAGTACGTGTGTGTGTGTGTGTGTGTGTGTGTGTGTGTGTGTATAAAGTTTTGTTACTAGAGAAAGAGAAACAAGAAAGAAATACTATCAGGAAGTTGGGTCGGAGGAGGTACCATCAAGATGCTTATGGCTTTAAAAATGGACGTTTGTTGGATGGTTCCTGAGATGAGGGAAATTTGAAAGGCACAGGAAGAGCCCACGATGGACCCTACAAAATTGTAGCAGGGTGGAAATAGACAGTGTATTTACAGGAGCAGAAGGCAATTCAGCTATCAGTGCACCAGGTATAGTGAGGGTGGATCCTAAATAGGATTGGGACAACACACATAAAAGTTGCTAGTGAACGCAGCAGGCCAGGCAGCATCTCTAGGAAGAGGTGCAGTCGACGTTTCAGGCCGAGACCCTTTGTCAGGACAAGAATCTTTCCACACAGATGTGACCAATTTGGGCTCTGTAGCTACATTTTTTGATTAGAGGAAAGAGATAATTTATTTATTCAATTTCATGGTAAGGTGTCTCACACAAAATGCTGCAGGAGCTCAGCAGGTTGGGCAGCATCTATGGAGGGGAAATATACAGTCCTGATGAAGAACCTCAACTGGACTATCTATTCCCCTCCGTAGATGCTGTCTGACCCGAGTTCCTCCCGCATTTTGTGTGTGTTACTCTGGATTTCCGGCATAGAACGTAGCAGTTCATGAACAGGCCCTTTGGCCCACAGTGTTGTGCCGAACCAGCAAAAAAGTAAATCTAACCCACCCTCCCAAAAAAAACTAATCCCTCTAACTACACAGTGTTCACATCCATCCATCTTCCTCACAATCACGTGCCTATCTAAAAGTCATTTAAAAGCCTCTATATATTTGCCTCTACCACCATATCAGGCAGGTTCTGAAGAATCTCTTGTGTTTATGGAAGGGTCTGTGTTAATTAGAGGCAAAAGGACCTCAAATTATTTTTCCCACCAAACTATTTGGAAAGGTGCTATACTTGTGTTCTTTTGATAAAGTTATGTGTTATATTCTGGACATCTTGTATCCAGTACTTAGGAAAACATCACATACTTCATATGACATTTTTTTCTGTTGAATTGTGATGGATGGCAAAATCCAGGGATTGTTGGAGATGTCACAGAGTTGCTCTTTATTCTTGAGACCAGCGACTGGAGAGCACTTAACCAATCAAGAGAGCAGTGTTCCAACATTGGCAAGCACAGTGAAATATAACTCAATGCATAAAGCAAGGAATGAATATGAATGCCTACAGTTCTAACCATAGTCCCCATAAAGCAGCAAACAGCCCAGGCCTTGTTTATCAAATGGCATGGAATTTAAAAACATTGTGTTCACTGGAATTCAGAAGAATTACTGGGGGGCGGGGGGAGGTGGAGAGGACTCTCATTGAAACCTACCATATATTGGAAGGCCTAGTTAGAGGGGACATGGAGAAGATGTTTCCTATCGTGGTACAATCTAGGACCAAAGGGCACAGCATCAGTATAGAACGGACCCCTCAGTCAATGGTATTGGTCCACGGATTAAAAAATGTTGAGAACACCTGGTATAGAAGGACGTCCCTTTACAACAGACGTGAGGTGGAATTTCTTTAGTCAGGGGGTAGTGAATCTCTGGAATTCATTGCCACAGGTGGCTGTGGAGGCCCAGTCATTGGGTATACTTAAAGCAGAAGTTGAGTGGTTCAAGATTAGATTATGAGAACACTCAGTCCTCTTGTATTGTCATTTAGAAATGCATACATGCATTAGGAAATGATACAATGTTTCTCTGGAGTGATATGACAGAAAACAGGACAGATCAAAGACTAACACGAACAGAACCACATAATTATAACATATAGTTACAACAGTGCAAAGCAATACCATAATTTGATGAAGAACAGATCATGGGCACAGTAAAAAAAAAAGTCTCAAAGTCCCGAGTCGATCGACTCCCGAGTCCCTGATAGTAGGCGGCAAAAGGGAGAAATTCCCTCCCATAAACCTCCAGGCACCGTCAACTTGCTGATACCTTAGAAGCAGCCGACACCGAGTCCATCCGTCCGAAAACTCCGAGCTTCCGACCAGCCTCTCTGATACAGCCTCCCGAACACCTTCGACCTCTCCCCGGCCGCTGAAGCATGCAAAGCCGAGGATTTCGGGGCCTTCAGCTCCGGAGATTCCGGTTACCACACAGTAGCAGTGGCAGCGAAGCCTGATGTTCCTCCGCACTCTCACGTCCGTCTCCATCAAATCAGAATTGTGCACGGTCCCTACTTGACAGATAACAGATATTCATCACCGAAGTGACCGCGCGCGCTGCTGTTGCGCTGCCATCTTCTCCCCCCATTGTCATAGTCATACTTTATTGATCCTGAGGGAAATTGGTTTTTATTACAATTGCACCATAAATAATTAAATAATATGTAAATTATGCCAGGAAATAAGTCCAGGACCAGCCTATTGGCTCAGGGTGTCTGACCCTCCAAGGGAGGAGTTGTAAAGTTTGATGGCCAGAGGCAGGAATGACTTCCTATGACGCTCAGTGTTGCATCTCGGTGGAACGAGTCTCTGGCTGAATGTACTCCTGTGCCCAACCAGTACATTATGTAGTGGATGGGAGACATTGTCCAAGATGGCATGCAACTTGGACAGCATCCTTTTTTCAGACACCACCGTCAGAGCGTCCAGTTCCATCCCCACAACATCACTGGCCTTACGAATGAGTTTGTTGATTCTGTTGGTGTTTGCTACCCTCATCCTGCTGCCCCAGCACACAACGGCAAACATGATCGCACTGGCCACCACAGACTCGTAGAACATCCTCAGCATCGTCCGGCAGATGTTAAAGGACCTCTGTCTCCTCAGGAAATAGAGACGGCTCTGACCCTTCTTGTAGACCGCCTCGGTGTTCTTTGACCAGTCCAGTTTATTGTCAATTCATATCCCCAGGTATTTGTAATCCTCTACCATGTCCACACTGACCCCCTGGATGGAAACAGGGGTCACCGGTGCCTTAGCCCTCCTCAGGTCCACCACCAGCTCCTTAGTCTTCTTCACATTAAGATAATTCTGCTCACACCGTGTGACAAAGTTTCCTACCGTAGCCCTGTACTCAGTCTCATCTCCCTTGCTGATGCATCTGACTATGGCAGAGACATCAGAAAACTTCTGAGGATGACAAGACTCTGTGCAGTAGTTGAAGTCCGAGGTGTAAATGGTGAAGAGAAAGGGAGACAAGACAGTCCCCTGTGGAGCCCCAGTGCTGTTGATCACTCTGTTGGACACACAGTGTTGCAAGCACACATACTGTGGTAGTAAGGGTGTCAAAGGTTACAGGATTGAGTTCAAGAGCCGAGAGGTAATGTTACAGCTATATAGGACCCTGGTGAGACCCCACTTGGAGTACGGAGCTCAGTTCTGGTCATCTCACTGCAGGAAAGATGTGGAAACTATAGAAAGGGTGCAGAGGAGACTTACAAGGATGTTGCCTGGATTGGGGAGCATGCCTTATGAGAATAGGTTGAGTGAACTTGGCCTTTTCTCTGTGGAGCAATAGAGGGTGAGAGGTGACCTGATAGAGGTGTGTAAGATGATAGGTGTTGATTGTGTGGATAGTCAGAGGCTTTTTCCCAGGCTGAAATGGCTAACACAAGCCGGCACAGTTTTAAGGTGCTTGGAAGAAGGTATAGAGGAGATGTCAGGGGTAAGTTTTTTACGCAGTGAGTGGTGAGTGCGTGGAATGGGCTGCTGGCAACGGTGGTGGAGGCAGATACGATAGGGTCTTTTAAGAGACTCCTGGATAGGTACATGGAGCTTAGAAAAATAGAGGACTATGGGTAACCGGAGGTAATTTCTAAAGTAAGTACATGTTTGGCACAGCATTGTGGGCCAAACGGCCTGTATAGTGCTGCAAGTTTTCTGCTTTCAAGTGATGTAGCTAACCAAGAGGCTACAAGTTGACTCTTGGTGGTTGACAGATAGTGGTCTAGTTAGTTTAAATAGTGCTCCAACATATGCCAGAGTTTCAGCACTGTAGATGGGTGGGGCAAGTAAAACTCTGCACTCTCCTAACAGGAAGTAAATGTGCCGGCGGTTCAGAGCAGAGAACTGTGTGGGGGAAGGGAAACAACAGGTCTTTCTTCATTGCTTTTGTCAGCTGTCTGTGTAGGTTGGGAGGGACGCAATGAAAATTCATTACCAGCGGCTTACGGCAAATTCTGTCTATCAAAACCTGAATGTTTTGGAGATCCGTTCAGATGTCTGGAAACCAGGAATAAATGTCCCCAATTTTCCCACAGATTTTCAAAACCATTTTGTTACTTTTAAATGCAAAGCTGTGGGATTTTTGTAATTATTGGTTGGGGCTGGAGCTACGGGACTGTAGGAGCTGGCTGGTATTTAAGGAAACTTCAGTTTTGCAGTGTGGAGGAAATAGCAGCAGCGCGTCACACAACTGGTGAATAACCACTGAGGTTGTTTTTGACACCTTAACTGAAACATTGAAAGTTTGATTCTACAGAATACCAACTTCTTGCCTTCTCATTTATGCCGTTAATGCTTTTGTTTTAAATTGCGTTTTTGGAAGGATCCTTTGGTTTTGCACAAACTTGGCTGCATTCATGCAGCCCATGAAATGTTACTTTGCTCAAAGCCACAAGATGATTTTCTTGTAAATCTTTCACTGCCTTAAATTTTTTCATTTGACCATGTTGGTTCTAAGTTCAGAGGCATCCTTCCACTTGGTATCCTGTTACAACTATGAGTGGACCTTCATTCTGGGGTGAATTGCTCTGGTAAGACTGGCGTGGATTTCTTGTTATTGGTTGCCCTGAGAGATGGCGCCAGCGAACAACGCTGCCATGGATGACATCCTCCAGATGGTCCACAAAACTGTTTCTCTCACTTTTGCATCTTTTTCTTTTAAATGTTGCTTTGGTACTGTTGGGAGCCTGTGATCTACGGTTCGATGGTGTGTTTTTTGGGCTGATTGAGCGATCTGGCGCTTGTCTGTCTCCAAGAAAGTTCCAGCAGGCGAGCCTTGAGTCCTAGAAGCTTAGAGATGGGGCAAGAGACCACAGTCAACTCTCTTCCTCACTGACTAAAGTGTTGAGGAAGATTGAAATCATCGAGGCGAATATGGAAGGCGAGCAAGTGTTCAGCGTCATCTACCAGCCTGTCTGCCGGAGGGAGGTTCAGCGTGTGACGGTCTCTTCCTCTTTTTCTCTTTCTCGCCCCTTCCCCCTGCCTCACTTGTCCTTCCTGAGCATTTAAAAGGTCTCTCTTTCTCGCTCAGTGCTGCCGGAGAATGATACCAATGTTCTGGGTCTGTGGTTTGTGGATCAGACTAGTTCCTGGTCACTTCTTTTTCTACTGTTGCTTTATTTTGGACGACTTTGAATTGGGGCGGCCTGTGGATATTGAACACTGAACTGGAATGAATATAGAAAGTAGGTGCAGGAGTAGGCCATTCGGCCCTTCGAGCCTGCACTGCCATTTATTATGATCATGGTTGATCATCCAACTCAGAACCCTGCACCAGCCTTCCCTCCATACCCCCTGATCCCCGTAGCCACAAGGGCCATATCTAACTCCCTCTTAAATATAGCCAATGAACTGACCTCAACTGTTTCCTGTGGCAGAGAATTCCACAGATTCACCACTCTCTGTGTGAAGAAGTTTTTCCTAATCTCGGTCCTAAAAGGCTTCCCCCTTATCCTCAAACTGTGACCCCTCGTTCTGGAATATGGACTTTGATTTTTGTTTAATTTTGAGTTGTCGTTCATTTGTTCTTGTTGGAGTTTGTGAGGTTTGATTTTTGCGTGTGGGAGTTGGGTTGATGTTTTTTTCGAAAGAATTCTTTGGTGTTTCTTTGTCTCATTGACTGTGGGAGAAATGAATCTCAAGAGGTGTATACTGCATACACACTTCGATAATAAATGTGCTTTGAATCCTTTGGATCCTTTAATGTTGTATGACATTGATTCCCTAAGAAATTACTGCACCATCCAGGACATGCCCTCTTCTCACTGCTACCATCATGCAGGAGGTCCAGGAACCTGAAGAAGCAGACTCAGTGTTTTATTTCTGATAATTGAGAAACAATGTGGAATAGGCCTTTCCTGCCCTTCCAGCCCTGATTTAACCTGGCCTAATCACAGGACAATTTGCAATGACCAATTAACCTAGCAATTTTGGAACGTGGGAGGAAACCGGAGCACCCGGAGGAAACCCACAGTTACAGGGAGAGCGTACAAACTCCTTACAGGTAGCGGAAGGAATTGAACCCAGCTCTCCTGTACTGTAAAGTGTTCCAGGTTCAAGAACAGCTCCATCCCTTTAACCGTTCGGTTCTTGAAGCATCCGGCAAAACCCTGATCACTACAGTTTAGCATCACTGTGACCACTTAGGACTAAAATTTGGACATTTTTGTTCTAAGTGTATACGTCATAATTATGTAGATTTAGGTTTATACTTCTCTTGTGAATGCTGCTTATCTGATGCTATGCACCTGTGGTGCTGCAGTGCATTTTTCTCTGCACCTGTGCTTACATGTACTTGTGCATGTGTGAACAATAAACTCAACCTTGACTTTGGAGCAGGATTTACGGTCACACTGAGGAGCGGAGGTGTTTAAGGTAACTCCTCGAGGACAACCCTCATAAAAGTTGAGGTACATGTGTTGTAACTCAAATCAAGTTGCCGAAGGAACTCAGCAGATCGGGCAGCATCTGTGAAGGCCGAATTATGATCAGGTTTATTATCACTAACATTCGTTGTGAAATTTGTTCTGGGGCCTCAGTGCATTGTAACACACATAAAAATTACTACAGTTACAACAAGAAATAGAACAAACTTGTGCAAAAAGAGGAAAATGTGAGTTGGTGCTCATGGGTTTAATATCCATTAAAAATCTGATGCCAGTAGGGAAGAAGCTGCTCCTAAAACGTTGAGGGAGTCTTCAGGCTCCTGTACCTCCTCCCTGATGGTAGTGATGAGAAGAGTGGTCTTCAGGCTCCTGTACCTCCTCCCTGATGGTAGTAATGAGAAGAGGACATGTCATGCTTAGTGGAGGTCCTTCATGATGGACACCGCTTTTTTGAGGGATCACCCTTTGAAGATGTCCTCGAAGGTGGGGAGGCCAGTGTCTATGATGGATCTGGCTGAGTTTGCAACCCTCTGCAACTTACTCCGGTCCTGTGCAATGGCCACTTCATACCAGTCAGAATGCTTTCCATGATACATCTGTAGAAATTTGCTATAGAGTTTTTGTTGACATAAAAAGTAAATGTAGCCGCTGGTACGCCATGACTCCTTTGTGATTGTATCTCCATCACTTCTGGCCCAGAACATCGACAATGCCTTTACGTAGATGCTGCCTGACTCACTGATTTTCTCCAGCACCTAGTATTTTTCCCCCCTCAAGAAAGTCACTAAGGATTTTGGGCCTGATTTGTTTGAAACTTATTTTCAAACATAGTCTTTGTCATAAGCATGACAGAGTCTGCAGATGCTGGAAATCCGAAGCAACACACACAAAATGCAGGAAGAACTCAGCCGGTCAGGCGGCATCTGTGGAAGTGAGTAGTTCCTCGATGTTTTGGGCCAAGACCCTTCAGGACTGGAAAGGAAGAGGGAAGATGTCCTGGAGTTATGTTTCTGCAAGCATGCAGCAGATCCTCATCTCGTGCAAGTGCAGCTGCAGACGAATGCAATCCCGCTCATCTTCCGCTGAGCGAACACTGGAGGGTCCAGCCCCCAACCCAGTAAAGGATCCATTTGGCACACAGCCAGCTCTGGCGTTCCCTTCCCCAGCAGCTGCAGCAGGTGATCGTGAGGCATGTGCCACAACAGAGGCCAGCAGCTCCCCTGCCATCAGTCTCGCCAACAGATGGGTGAATGAGGCTGGTAGTATTCTACTTTACCAATATCCAGCAGAGTCCTTGTGATCACAACAAAAACATTTTGCTCCAATCATTGGATCGTGCACTGTTACTGACACCTTTTTCCTTGGGTGGCTTGCAGCCATTGAGCACATCTACATGAAACACTGTCATTGGAAATCAGCAACAGAGACCCTCAACGTGCTCTTTTCTCACTGTTGCCACGAGGGAAAAGGTACATGAGCCTCCGGACTCACGCCTCCAGGTTCAATAACAGTTACTACCCCTAAACCATCAGGTCCTTGAATAAGTGAGTACACTCACCCATCCATTGGGATGTTCCCACAACCAGTGATCACACTTGAAGGACTCTTTATCTCATGTTCTCGTCATTTATTGCTATTTATATTTGCATTTGCACAATTTATTATCTTTTGCATTCTGGCTGATCTTTTGTTGATCCTGTTAAAGCTGCTATTCTATAGATTTGTTGAATATGCCTGCAGGAGAGTGAATCTCAGGGTTGTATATGGTGACATGTACAGTTTGATAATAAAATATACTTTGAGCTCTGGCCAAAGCAGCTGCAACACTTTGCACAGCAATGCCAGCACCACCTCTATTCAGCAACTTGCTAGTAGGGTATTCTTACTCAAAATTGTAATTTGGGGTGCAGTGAAATGCATTGAAGGGAGCTTTCATAAAGTATGTTCCTTTTCCATGGGTGAGTAGCAAATTATTTTGTTTACTTTTCTAAGTTTGCTGCTTAATGCCACCTTTGTTTTCCATTGAACAATGTTGTGTAAATGTAGTTCAGTGATCTTCCCTATCATTTCTTTAATAACTTATTATGCCTTTAGATTCAGTAGAACAGCCTAGGCAATGTCAGATAAACATCTGTCTGCACTTCTGTCTTTCACATTGACCATGATGTCATTTATTCTCTCCTGCCTTTGATCCTATCACAGACTGTTTCTTTTGTCAGCTTCCCTTTTCTTTTGTCAAACTTCTATCTTTTGACTTTTTAATAGCCCTTATTATAAAATCATCATCACAGACATCTTAGCTGCTCATCTCTCCATACTTACTGCCTGTTACGCCACTGATGTTTAGAGCAGCAATGAAGATCCTCCATCTGTGGCAGTGTTCAGGGTTTCCTTCATCATGTCAGTAGCTTCCTCTTGGCTTTCACTACTGTCACATCACACTCTGGATTCTTCATTGCTGTTTCCATCACAAATTTGTTTTGCTAACCCTGAGCTGAAGCCCTGAACCTGGAGGACTGGTGGACCAGTTGGAGTCTGACTTCTACCCTTTGACCTGTTTTGCATGGGTGACCCTACCAAGAGCCAAAGCATAAAGCCCTGACTCCAGCCAGCATAGCTCTCTGGGTCATTGAGGCACACAAGCCTCCAAACCCTACAACAAGGTTTTGGTTCTCTTGGAAGATAAAGATTAGCTTAATAGAAGCTAATTTAAATCAAAAGAAGCTAGTTTTAAAGATCAGCTTTATTTGTCACATGTACATTCAAGCATATAGTGAAATGTGTCATTTGTGCAAATGACCAACACAGTCTGAATGTGTGCTGGGACTCAGGCATACAGATATGTTGGACTTTTCAATTTAATAACTTTAGTTATTCAGAAATAGCATCTATAGGTTGGATGTTGGTAATGCAGAGCAGATAGTACTGGACAATATTTATTCCTCAACAGACACACAAAATGCTGCGGGAATTCAGCAGGTCACACCAACATCTATGGAAATGAATAAACAGTCGAAATTTCAGGCTGAGACCCTTCATCAGGACTAGAAAGGAAGGGGGAAGATGGCAGAATAGGCGGCTTGCTGGAAGGTGATAGGTGAAGCCAGGTGGGTGGGAAACGTCAAGGGCTGGATAAGAAGAAATCTGATAGGAGAGGTGAGTGGACCATAGGTGAAAGGGAAGGAGGAGGGGACCCAGAGGGAAGAAATAGGCAGATGAGAAGAGGATAAAGGTCATAGTGGAGAGTAGAGGAAGTTGGGAGGAAGGGTCGATGGGGAAATGGATATTTGTGGCATCAGGTTGGAGGCTACTCAGGCGGAGTATAAGGTGTTACTCCTTCACCCTAAGGCACAAGAGGAGGCCATGGATTGGTATGTCAGAATAGGAATGGGAATTAAAATGTTTGGTCATTGTGGTTCCTCAATCAGTATACTGAAGAAAACACATCTGCTCATTGTCACGTTTCTGTTTTGGTAGCTTGTCGTTGTTACCCTCCAGTAGTGACTCCAATTGGGAAGTATTTCACGACAGTGGTTGTAAAAACAATGAGATAAAATGCATACCTGCCTTGGAAACCATACCTCAGGAAAGATGCATTGACCCAAGTACTTTTATCCAAATTGTTTGCTAATTTATTCTAAATGTTTTAAAATGTGAAAGTGCTAACAGAACAGTTTATCTGGCGTGAAAGTCACAATATCAGAGCTGAATCTTTTTTGAGTGGAATTGGGAAGCACATTTTTAGTTATATATTGAGCAAGTTTGACAGTCTCAAAATAAAAATGTTGGATTTGTGTTAAGAAGGTATTTTTCAAAGAACAAAAATCAGGGAATGGAGATGAGATAGTAATTTGCTGTGTTCTGATTCAATGGCGAAACAGAGAGTTGTGTGTTGATGGGCTTGCTTAGTGTTGGCGTTCCCGTGGCACATTGTTGACTGGTATAAAGTGGATCTCAAAGGTTCATTTTATTATCAAAGTCTGTACGCAGAATACAACTCTTCTCCAGATGGCCATATAATACAGAAAACTGTAAGTATGTGAAAAAAAGACATCACCCCCCCCCATGAAAAGAACAAGAAACTCGCAAACTTCAAACATCCCCAACCCCTTCTCTCGCATGAAAACTTAACAGATCACCCAAAGTCCAATCCACCAACTTGTGACAAGAAAGAATGGGCGGGAGCATGAACACGTTTACCGAGGCCCTGGTTAAACATCCCTCTGTGGTTTGTTGCCTTGCTCTAATTCCTGAGAGGAAACACAGCAGAGTTATGCAACTGTGACTTGTTGGAATTGTGTGCAATTAAATCTGAGTAAGATTATAACAAGAGCAGGTTGGTAGCTGCATTGTTTCTGGGTTCTATTGTTGGGAAAAGAATGAATTCCCTAGAGTGCATGAATTAAAGATAATTAATAAACACACAAAACACCGGAGGAACTCAGCAGGTCAGGCAGCATCTATGGAAAAGAATAAACAGTCGGCATATCAGCTGACCTGGAACTGTTTCCAGCAACTGCAGACTTTCTCGTGTTTGTAATTGTTTTTGTTTTTTAAGCTTTAATATGTAGATTTGGGTGTAGGGTAGAGATCGTCTCTAACAAAGGAGGTGTTAAGACATTCTTCCTTCCACTAGCCTGCAGGTCACTCTCGGGCAAGGTGTAACACCTGCTTAGCCCCCTGATCAGGGTCACGTCAAGCCAGGGTGGATTGTCGTATGAGCGGCCAGTGCATATCTCAGGTTTTGATTATGCAACCACTGATGCCAGCAGACAGTCTCTGAAGAGTATTGATAATTATACCCTATTGTAAAGATACTGCCCGGAAGGCGGCAGTGGAAAGACCATGATTGCCCATGTCATATGACACGGCTCGTCATGATGTAGATTTAGTGATGCACATGGATATGAGTAACCTGTGATGAGCAGCAAATAATAAACATCTGAAGAATGAACATAGTACAGATTAGTGGGCTGACGTGTGATGAAATGTTTTCAACCTGAAGCTGTTTCTTTCTCCATTGATGCGTTCTGACCTTGAGTATGTCTTGCATTTTAATTTGTGATTTCTGACATCTGCACTATTATTTTGATTTTCAAACAATTGTTGCAAAGTATAACTAATTAAGTTTTGATTATTCTTTGTGCTATCACATTTTAGGGCAGGGATTCCCAAGCTGGGGTCCACAGACCCCTCTGTTAATGGTAAGGGTCCATGGCATTTTTAAAAAAAAGGTTGGGCTTTGTTTTAGGGGTATGGAGGGCTATGATCTAGGTTTGGGTCAATGAGACTAAGTAGTATAATAGTTTGCCATGAACTAGATGAGCGTAGTGACATCTGCACGGGACGTTGAGGTGAGTGGTCCCAGGTTCAGGTCCGGCGGCTCCTTGCACCCTTTCTATCTGTGTTGGGTTGAATGTCGAGCTAGCAACTCGCCCTCTCAAAAAAGACCAGACAAATGCTGAGGAAACGGCAAGGTTGTCAAAGAGGAAAACAGCATGAACTAGATGGATCAAAGGGCCTGTTTCTGTGTTTTAGTGCTCTATGATTTTATTCCAGGCAACATGTAGTACCAGAGGGATTAATATAATATTTAGTGAACCAAAAGTGAAATATTTAGTTTGTTGTCATTCCATGAATTAATTTCGTGGTTTATCTTGAGGTAAAAATCTTCACTGTAACCACACTAAATTAATATTTGAACCTATTTTATTTGCCCTTCAGACTTTATGAATGTTCTGTAACAATATGCAACATGAAATGTTATTTTAGAGTGATCACACGTTTACAAGGAGGCCTGCCGGAGGAATATATTCATTATCAGGATCCCCACTGTCCTTGCTGTGCTGAGAATCAGGTTTAATATCACCGGCATATGTCATGAAATTTGTTTTATGGCAGCAATACATTGCAATGCATATTAATAGAAACTAAATTACAATAAGTATATATAAAAACAAACTAGTGTAAAAAGAGTTTTTATATAAAAAAAACTAAATAGTGAGGCAGTGTTCATGGGTTCATTGTCCATTCATAAAACTGATGGCAGAGGGGAAGAATCTGTTCCTGAAAAGTTGAATGTGTGTCTTCAGGCTCCTGTAGCTCTCCCTTGATGGTAGCAATGAGAACAAGGCACGTCCTGCATCGCTTTTTGAAGGTGTCCTCTGCTATGGAGGCTAGTACCGTGATAGAGCTGGCAGTGTTTCCAACGTCCTGCAGCTTTTTCACGATCCTGTGCAGTGGTCCCCCCATACCTGAGGGTGATGCAGCCAGCTGGAATGCCCTCCGTGGTACACCTGTAGAAATTTACAAGTGTCATTGGTGACATCCCAAATCTCCTCAAACTGCTAATGAAATATAGCCGCTGTTGTGCCTTCTTTGTAGCTGCATCGATATGTTGGGCCCAGGATAGATATGTCCTCATACCTTCAGGAACTTGAAATTGCTGACCTTTCCACTGCTGATCCAGTGTGTGTTCCCTCAACTTCCCCTTTCTGAAGTCCACAGTAAGTGTCTTGGTCTTACTGATGATATGCGCAAGGTTGCTGATACGACACACTCAACTAGGTGATTGCTCTTGTACACACCTCCTGGTCATCTGAAATTCTGCCAACAATCGTTGTGGTGTTAGCAGATTTATAGATGGCGTTTGAGCTATGCCTAACCACACAGCTGTGGGTATAGAGAGAGTAGAGCAGTGGACTAAGCACACACCCTTGAGGTATGCCAGTTTTGATTGACAGCAAGGAGTAGAAGTTATTTCTGATCTATACTGACTATGGTCTCCTGGTGAGGAAGTCGAGGATTCAGTTTTAGAGGGAGGGACAGAGGCCCAGGTTTTGGAGCTTGTTGATTAGAACTGTGGGTATGGTTGTGTTGAACACTGAGCAGTACTCAACAAACACAGCCTCTGATGTAGGTTTTATTATTGTCCAAGGCTGAGTGGAGAGCCAGTGAGATTGCATCAGCGGTAGATCTATTTTTGCAATCGGCAAATTGCTGCAGGTTCAGTTCCTTGCTTTGGGAGGAGTTGTGGGCATTTCCAACCTGTCAAAGCACCTCGTCACAGTAGATGAGTACAACTTGGTGATGGTCATTAAGGAATCTTGCCCTGCTCTTCTTGTGCACTAGTATGATTGTCACCCTTCTGAAGCAGGTGGGAACTTCCAACTGCAGCACTGAGAGATTGAAAATGTCCTTGAACACTCCCTCCAGTTGGTTGGCACGTTTTCAGAACCCTGGCAGGTGCATCATCTGGGCCTGGCATCTTGAAAGATGTTCTGGTGTCGGCCTCCGAAACAGAGATCACAGGATCACCAGATGCTGCAGGAATTCGTACAGTTATAGTTTTGTTTTCTCTTTCAAGTCATGCATAAAAGACATTGAGCTCATCTGGGAGTGAAACATCACAGCCATTCGTGATGTTAAGTTCTGCTTTGTTGGAGGTAATGGCCTGCAAACTTTGCCAGAGCTGACGTGTATCTAATTCCATCTCTATCTTCAATTTTATTTGTTTTCCACTCTTAAAATAGCCTTCTGTACATCATACCTGGACTACTTGTATAGTTCTGGATCACTGCTCTTGAATGCCTCAGCAGGCTACAAATCTTCTGGCCCTTCCATGGCTTTTGTTTTGGGTATGCCTTGTATGTTCTTGAAGGTACATGCCTATTCACACAGGTCTTGATGAAGTCGGTAAAACCGTGGTGCATTCATTCAGATTCAAAGATGAATCCCCGAATATTGTCCTGTCCACCAATTCAGAGCAGCCATGCAAGTGCCCCACTGCCTCCCTTGACCATACTTTTGTGGTCCTCCCCACTGGTGCTGCAGTCTTTGGTCTCTGTCTATACACTGGGAGTAAAACTACAGCCAGGTGATTGGACTTCCCAAAGTGTGGGCGTAGATTGGCACGGTAAGCCTTCTTGATGGTGGTATAACAGTGATCAAGTGTATTGGCTCCTCTGGTTCCACAGTTGATATGTTGGTGTCTCTTCTCTCTATTATCATCAGGCAGGAGGTACAGGAGCCTTGGGTCCCACACCACCAGGTTCAGGAACAGTTATTACCCTACAACACACATCCAAGTTGCTGGTGAACGCAGCAGGCCAGGCAGCATCTCTAGGAAGAGGTACAGTCGGCGTTACGGGCCCTGGCGAAGGGTCTCGGCCTGAAACGTCGACTGTACCTCTTCCTAGAGATGCTGCCTGGCCTGCTCCATTCGCCAGCAACTTGGATGTGTTTGCTTGAATTTCCAGCATCTGCAGAGTTCCTCGTGATTACCCTACAACCATCAGGCTCATGAACCAGCATGGGTAGCTTCATTCACCTCAACACTGAACTGATTCCACAACCTGTGGACTCGTTTTGAACAATTTTTATGTTCGCAATACTTATTTTAATTTGCACAATTTGTCTTTTGCACATTGGTTGTTTGTCAGTCTTCATTTATACAGTGAATTCTGGTTAATTGGGACACTTGGATTACTTCGTAATTCTTAACTTGTTGAAGTAGTGAGATCGTTTCATTTTCATTCCTGGCCGTTTGTGGCATCTCCAAGCCTGAATGCCTGAAACCGCGGTGAGCAAAGTAGTTCTGAATTGTCTTGCTGCTTATTTCTTGCCAGCTATCAATGACAAAAGTCACTGCTTTTTGAATGCAAACATGCAACTGATGCTATTTAAAAATTGTTCGCTCTGCTCTAAGCACTGTGTAGTGTTTAATGGCTACACAAGTGCACGCGATTAACACTAGTTAGAAACTGTTCGGCATCAGTCTCCTGCCCCAGTTAAGCAGCATAGTGTCCCAAATAAACTATTTTTCCAATCTTAGTGTTTGTTCTTTTAAGAGTTGTCCCATATAAGTGCTGCTCTGATTAACCAATGGCCTAATTAACCAGAATCCACTGGTTTTTCATAATTCTAATGTATTTCTTAATTTTCCTGTAAGTGCCCTGCAAGAAAAGGAACCTCAGGGTTGTATATGGTGACATATGTACTTTGATAATTTACTTTGAACTTTGATATGCTCATGTTGTCTTCAGTCTATCATATATTTCCCCCGTAAATTCTAATTGATAAAATTATTCGTAAGACAGTAAACTTGGGTGAAGATGGTGAGGGGTGGGAGCAGGTTGCCACATGCATGGGGAATGATACGATAACTATAAAGAAGTGGGGTGGTGGATAGTTGCCAGTACACGTTGGAGCGAATACAATTTGTGGATGTGTCAGACAAACTTTGACAGTCTTTGCAAATTTGCCACAGCTGTTTCCAAAGTGAAGTGCAAGAAGGACTGCAGTGCTTCCGATAGGAAATCTCTCTTCATTGCACTGAGTAAGATGTTGGCAATCTGGGCGTTATTAATCCAATGCTTCAGAGCACAAGTATGTGAGACGTCTTGCTAAAACGTGCTGGGTCAATGGTCTGAACACTTCCATTGTCTATGCACACCGTACAGAAATAAAGTTTGCAAGATTAGCTCTTGTATCAGTGAACTCATCAGTACTCACTTTAATGCTTCGTGTGCTGCATCTTGAGTCAAATTATCTCAAGTTCTATCAGATCTTTGTGCGTTGATTGTTAAATTTTTTTCATCATTTGTTTGTCAAAAAATATAACTTTCTCAATTTACCCCTATCTTTTTAAAGAATAATCATCTTGAAATCGTATTTTCCTGACAGATAGCTCCTGTGGGAATTGAGTAAACGCTGATGTGTTTGGACATCCTCATTATTTGAGGCATAACCTCAGCTATTTATGTACCAATGGCTTTACTGTAAATTGAGTTTTATTTAGAAGGCAAGCATTCGAGTGAGGACCGTTCATGGCTTTCTTTCTACAGTTATGCCTACATGTACAGATTATTAAACTCTTTTTTCCCTGAGTTTCAGCTATTCACTCTTTATGATGTCCTTGGTTCATGGGAAGACACATCAGATTTAAAAGTCGAAAGTACATTTATTATCGAAGTATATGTACTACGTACAATGTTGAGGTTCATCTCCTTACAGGCAGCCGCAAGACAAACCCCAACAGAACCCATTTTAAAGAAATCAAATGCCCAGTGTGCAGGGAAAAAAAACAAATCATGCAAACAATAAAAGTAAGCAAATAACATTCAGAACTGAAGTTCACAAAGTGAGTCCACAGCCACAGTGTCGATTATTACTGCAACTGATCCCGGACCCCATTAGTTGCAGGACAAGCTCAGTTCAGCACAAAGTGAGTAAACCTCACAGATCAGCGAGCTGAGCACTGGCCCGTCCACCCTTCTCTCTGGCCCAGACAGCCTGACCTTTTCCATCTGGCACGGTGCTGAAATTGGCCAAACTTTGGGTCGTTCTTTGCTCTTGGACCTGCGCCCTGCCACTGTGATGTTCTCTTGGGCCCTGGACCCACCACCTCAATTCAGCCCGAACCCGACCTTTCCAATTCAGCCCAGTGCTTAAATCGGTCAAACCTCTGCTTGTTCCTCGCTGTCGAGTGCGGGCCCTGCCACCTGTAGCAATCAGACAGCCCTGGCTCAAGGTATCGGAGATCTTAAATAACGTTTGAAATATTCAACTTGGTACAGAGGTCAGAATATTAGGTACATATCTTATATGAACTGAGATTTATTGGTGTATTCTGTGTCATCATGTGATGCAGAATATAAATGTGCGGCTCCTGCGATATCCAAATTCATGTCTGAAGTATTTGGAATTCTTATGGTGCATTCTGGTAATCATTTTAACAGTATCTCATTCTAATGTAACATATTAGAGTAAATGCATGAGCAAGTCATCTTCATTGCCTTTTTTTTGTTAAGCCTGTATCGAATTTAATGACAAGTGGGTATTCCTCTGTTTAGAAAAAGATGAACTGAACAGCCATAGCTTCTAAAGTACTGAATTTATTAGGGGTGCCAAGGTAGTGTAGCAGTTAGCGAGATGCTATTGCAGCTCGGGACGTTGGAGTTCAGTTCTATCGTCCTCTTATATTTTTGTTCCTAGTTCCTAACCTGAGCTGGTGCTCATCAGTGTCTGAGAGATCCATCCACTCCCATTCCCTCCACCTGCACTTCCAAGCACTCGCTATGGATTGGCGAGGAAAGCGCTGGAAGTATCATGGCTGCCTCTATACCCTGAAAACTCCACGAGCGAGAGACCTGCGTATTTGTCACGGCACCATTGTTGTGCACGCGCCGCAGAAATGGTACCAGCGCCGCCTTTCGTCAGCCAAAAGCTCCCCGGGGGCTAGGTACGGATCGTGGGGCTGAGGGAAAGGACTGGGACTGACCTGGGTTTGCAGGGCCACGGTGTTTCCGGAGTTCCGCAATTATCCCTCAGTTACGCTGCAGGCACCGGTGTTGATGAAAACCCCTGCCTGAAGCCCTGCTCCTACCGGCTGCCGATCCTCAAAAGCCTTGAGTTCACTGAGCACATGCACAATTTTCTAAGTTTAAGCGTCCTTCCTGTGAGTGCGTGGGTTTCCTCTGGGTGCTCTGGTTTCCTCAGACAATCCAAAGACATACCAGTTAGATTAATTGGCTGTCATAAATTGCCTTGTGGTTAGGCTAGGGTTAAATTGGTGGGTTACTGGGTGGTGCAGCTCGTTGGGCCAGAAGGGCCCGTTCTAAATAAATAAAAATAAATATTGGTTCAGTTGATGATTTTTAAAAAGTGGAAGCTCTTTTTGTGGCCAATTGAGAACATTTCATTCCTGCTTCAGGTCTACACAGTTCAAATTAATGTTTGGAAGTATTTCCCATTCCCTTTCCTTTTGGTTTCCATGTGATTTGAAGCCACAAATGCAAAATGGCAGTTACTTGCACAAGAAGGAAGAAAACTTCTGGAATTTATAATGTAAACTTGGTTTTTACCAGAACAGCTCTTTTGTGGGATGCACTTAGAATGAGTAAGGGTGGAGTATTTTTGGATTTATAAGTTGTTTTAGCCGAAAGATTGTTTTAAGAAAACTCTCCCAAATTGCAGATATGAGCTGAGAATTGGTGGATGGAGTTTAACCAAGATAAATGTGAGGTGTTGCATCTTGGTGGGGCAAATGCAGGGAGACGGTACAGGGCGAGGTCCTTAACAGTGTTGCTGGGCAGAGAGATCTTGGGATCCAAGTTCTTAGCTCTTTGAAAGTGGCTACACAGGTTGATAGGGTGATTAAGAAGGCTTATGGAATGCTTGTTTTTATCAGTCAAAGCATTGAGTTCAACAATCAGGAGGTTGTGTTGCAACTTTATAGAATTCCTGTTTGGCCCCATCTGGAGTATAGTGTACAGTTCTAGTCGTCCCACTATAGGAAGGATGTTGGGGCTTTGGAGAGGGTGCCTAAAAGGTTTACCACGATGCTGCCTGGTTGAGAGGACATATGCTGTGATAGGCTGGATAAACTTGGGTTGTTTAATCTGAAGTGTCGGAGGTTGAGGGCAGATCTGATGGATGTTTGCAAGATTGTGAGAGGCATAGCGTGGACACAGTATTTGTTTCCCAAGGTAAAAATTCCAGAGGGCATTCATTGAAGGCGAGAGGGGGTGGGTTCAAAGGGGATGTGAGGGGTAAGTTTTTTACCCAGTTGGTGGTAAAAGCAAATACATTAGAGGCTTTTAAGAGATGTTTGGATTGGCACATGGATGTGAGGAAGAAGGAGTGATGTGGACATTGTGTAGGTAGGAGGAACTAGTATTTGGATGTTTTTGATTTGCTTTTTAGCGGATTCAGCACAACATTGTGGACCAAATGGCTGTATCCTTCAGTGTTCTATGTTTCAAAAAAAAATGCAGTTATCAGAAATTAAGATTCTAGACATACTCAAGGTAAAACAGCATTAGTGCAGAAGGAACCAGCTTCAGATTGATAACACTTCATCCAATGATTCTGCTGTTTAAAAAAAAAGGTTGAAGTTGTCATACTATTATTGTACTCTCCTAAAAAAAACTATTATTAATGTCAAATTATTATTTGCATTTCCAGATCTGTATCTTGATGAGCACCTGAACGTCGATCATGCCTTTAGTGACAAGGAACATTGAACCAAGACACTTGTGTCGCCAGCCTTTGCCCAGTAACGTTTTGAGTGAACTGGAATGTGTAACAAACATCACACTTTCAAATGTCATCAGGCAACTTGGCAGCTTGAGTAAGTCACGTCTGTTTCAAATTCTTGCATTTTGAAAGCAGTTTGTTTTTGCCCGCTGGTGGAGTCTGCAGAAGTTGCTATTCAGGACTTGATGTTGCATTACAAAATAGTGCACAAATGTAGAAATAATGCATGAATAAGACTGAGATATAGGAGCAGAATTAGGCCATTTGGCCCATTGAGTCTGTTCTGCATCTCATCATGGCTGATCCATTTCCCCCTCAGCCCCAATCTCCTGCCTTCTCCCCATATCCCTTCATGCCCTGACTAATCAAGATTCTATCAACCTTTGCCTTAAATGTACCCAGTGACTTAACCTCCATAGCCACATGTGGCAATAATTTCACAGATACTCCAATCTCTGGCTAAAGAAATTCCTCCTCATCCTTTCTAAATGGCCTCTATTCTGAGGCTGTGTGCTCTGATCTTAGGCTACCCCACCATAGGAAACATCCTCTCCACGTCCACTCCATCACGGCCTTCAACATTCAGTAGGTTTCAATAAGATTCCCCCCATTCTTCTGAATTCCAATGAGTACAGGCCCAGAGCCATCAAATGCTCCTTATATGATAAGCCTTTCAATCCCGGAATCATTTTCATGAACCTCCTTTGAACCCTCTCCTATGAACCCAACTCTGATTCTGAAATGAATAATGAAAACAAAAGGTATAACACGCTGGTGCCAATGGGTTTATGGACCATTCAGTAAATGAATGACAGAGGGGAAGAAGTTGTTCTTGAATCGCTGAGTGTGGGTCTTCGGGCCTCTATCTCCTTACTAATGGACACCACCTTGTAGTAGCTACTCAAACAAAGGAACATCACTGTTAGAAACCAAGCATAGGAAATTATCCCTTATGACGCACCTTCTGATCCAATCCAATAATAATGTTTAAAGTTGAAGAAATGTATTTGATCCTTTATTAAACTAGTAGAAGAACAAGCAATCTTGAAGCAATTTAAACTCATGTTCAAAGTACATCTACTATTGAGGCATGTATGTGTTATACAACCTTGAGATTCATCTCCTAGCAGGTGGCTTCAAAACAAAGATACCCAAAAGAATCTATGAAAACAGACCGTCGAACAGCCACTGTGCAGAGAGGGGGAGAAAAGCAAATCATGCAAACAATTACCACAAACAACTAGCATTCTGAACTGAAGTCCACAGAGTAGAGATCCATAGTTCAGCGCAGAGCCGAGTAAACGTTGCAGAGCGGTGAGGTGAACAGGCCCATCCCTCACTTCAGGGCCCCGACACCCTGACCTTTTCACTCTGGCCCTGCGCCTAAATTAACATACAATCGTCTGGTTCAATCGCTTCAATTCGCTCTGGTGCCTGGAACTAGAACTAGTGAAATTAAGTGTCAACAAAGAAGATGTAATTCCCGGTGGTCTCTAACTCACTCTAGACTAAAATTCTAAAAGCAAAGCATTAATATAACTAAACTTTTCACTTTTACCATTACTGTCACCCATATGACTACCATAATAAACGTACAACACGAAATTCAATGCCGATTTTTAAAAAAAAACACAGATATGTGGCTCTTGCATCCCAGCCCCCTAATTATTGTACTATAATAATTACAACTACAGGTGGTGTCGTGTCGGACTTCGGGACAAAAGGACCCAAGTTCGAATCTAGCCGGCTCCCCTGCACGCTTTCCATCCATGCTGGGTTATGTGCTGGTGATCTCTTTAGAAACTCAACTGGCAGAAGGCAAGGCAAACCACTGCTGTAACTTGCCTCGTACGTGGTTCCCCACTACATCAGAGAGGCGAGGAGGGAAATCATCCACTAACCGGAGAAACTCTGGATGCAATGTACCTTTCCTTTACTACCTAAAACAGAGGAGACATGAAATCTTAACATTCACACAAACATCCTTTCTCTTCTTTCTCTTCTTCCAGACAAGTCGTGCAACGCTCATCTTGGCCAAAGGTTACCAGCACTTAGCCCTGTACAGAGTGATCTTTACCGCCACTCTGACAAGACAGAAGCTTGAAGCTTATAGAGCTGTGGCTCCTCAAACCTCTGACTCCTGTAGAAGACAGATCTTGGTTATAGGCCAATCCAGATAGCTGGTCTTGGTCTTGATGCGTACCTGCCACACAAATCCTTTTCTGTGTGAAAAAATTTGAATGATTCTTCCCATGATCCATGAGTTTCAAGGCGTTGTGTCATCAACTAGAAGTACAATATCTCCTGGAAGAAAATTGTGTTTAATGCTTGACCATTTCTGACATTCCTGTAGCTGGAGTAAATAATTCCTTGACCCACCATTTCCAAAGCAAGTTTGAAAGTTTGTTTTCGAAACTTTCCTTGAGGGTAAGGATGGTGGGGTCTTCAGAAGCAACAGATAATTGGGTGTTAATGCTTCTAAATTAGATTAGATTACGAAGACACGTAGTCCTCTTTTATTGTCATTTAGTAATGCATGCATTAAGAAATGATACAATATTTCCTCCGGTAGGATTCCATTGGGATCCGATGATTCTTTAGCAATTAGACGACCATTGATAATAGCCTCTACTTCACAAAGAACTGTGCGGAGATCCTCTTCACCAAGATTCTGCACCTTCATGATGGAGATGAGAACCTTCCTTATAGAACATAGAATAGTACAGCACAGTACAGGCCCTTCAGCCCACAATGTTGTGCTGACCCTCAAACCCTGCCTTCCATATAAGCCCCCACCTTAAATTCCTCCATATACCTGTCTAGTAGTCTCTTAAACTTCACTAGTGTTTCTGCCTTCACCACTGACTCAAGCAGTGTATTCCACGCACCAACCACTCTCTGAGTAAAAACCCTTCCTCTAATATCCCCCTTGAACTTCCCACCCCTTACCTTAAAGCCATGTCCTCTTGTATTGAGTAGTGGTGCCCTGGGGAAGAGGCGCTGGCTATCCACTCTATCTATTCCTCTTATTACCTTGTTCACCTCTATCATGTCTCCTCTCATCCTCCTTCTCTCCAAAGAGTAAAGCCCTAGCTCCCTTAATCTCTGATCATAATGCATACTCTCTAAACCAGGCAGCATTCTGGTAAATCTCCTCTGTACCCTTTCCAATGCTTCCACATCCTTCCTAAAGTGAGGCAACCAGAACTGGACACAGTACTCCAAGTGTGGCCTAACCAGAGTTTTATAGAGCTGCATCATTACATCGCGACTTAAACTTTATCCCTCGACTTATGAAAGCTAACACCCCACAAGCTTTCTTAACTACCCTATCCACCTGTGAAGCAACTTGCAGGAATCTGTGGACATGTACCCCCAGATCCCTCTGCTCCTCCACACTACCAAGTATCCTGCCATTTACTTTGTACTCTGCCTTGGAGTTTGTCCTTCCAAAGTGTACCACCTCACACTTCTCCGGGTTGAACTCCATCTGCCACTTCTCAGCCCACTTCTGCATCCTATCAATGTCTTTCTGCAATCTTCGACAATCCTCTACATTATCTAGATCCTTGTGGGACACCACTAGTCACAATCCTCCAATCTGAATGTACTCCCTCCACCACGACCCTCTGCCTTCTGCAGGCAAGCCAATTCTGAATCCACCTGGCCAATCTTCCCTGGATCCCATGCCTTCTGACTTTCTGAATTAGCCTACCGTGTGGAACCTTGTCAAATGCCTTACTAAAATCCATATAGTTCACAACCACTGCATTACCCTCATCTATATGCCTGGTCATCTCCTCAAAGAACTCTATCAGGCTTGTTAGACACGATCTGCCCTTCACAAAGCCATGCTGACTGTCCCTGATCAGACCATGACTCTCTAAATGCCCACAGATCCTCTCTAAGAATCTTTTCCAACAGCTTTCCCACCACTGATGTAAGGCTCACTGGTCTATAATTACCCGGACTATCCCTACTACCTTTTTTGAACAAGGGGACAACATTCGCCTCCCTCCAATCCTCCGGTACCATTCCTGTGGACAACGAGGACATAAAGATCCTAGCCAGAGGCTCAGCAATCTCTTCCCTCGCCTCGTGGAGCAGCCTGGGGAATATTCCATCAGGCCCCGTGGTCTTATACATTCTAATGTATTTTAACAACTCCCCACACCACCTCTCCCTTAATATCAACATGCTCCAGAACATCAACCTCACTCATATTGTCCTCATCATCATCAAGTTCCCTCTCATTGGTGAATATGGAAGAGAAGTATTCATTGAGGACCTTGCTCACTTCCACAGCCTCCAGGCACATCTGCCCACCTTTATCTCTAATCAGTTCTACCTTCACTCCTGTCATCTTTTTTTTCTTAACGTAATTGAAGAATGCTTTGGGGTTTTCCTTTACCCTACTCGCCAAGGCCTTCTCATGCCCCCTTCTTGCTCTTCTCGGCCCCTTCTTAAGCTCCTTTCTTTCTTCCCTTATATTCCTCAATAGACCCATCTGATTCTTGCTTCCTAAACCTCATGTATGGCTGCCTTCTTCCACCTGACTAGATTTTCCACCTCACTTGTCACCCATGGTTCCTTCACCCTACCATTCTTTCTCTTCCTCACCAGGACAAATTCATCCCTAACATCCAAACTTCGACCACATGTCCATAGTACATTTCCCTGCAAAAACATCATCCCAATTCACACCTGCAAGTTCTAGCCTTATAGCCTCATAATTTGCCCTTCCCCAATTAAAAATTTTCCTGTCCTCTCTGATTCTGTCCTTTTCCATGATAATGCTAAAGGCCAGGGAGCGATGGTCACTGTCTCCCAGATGCTCACCCACTGAGAGATCTGTGACCTGACCCAGTTCATTACCTAGTACTAGATCTAGTATGGCAATCCCCCTAGTTGGCCTGTCCACATACTGTGACAGGAATCCGTCCTGGACACACTTAAACTCTGCCCCATTTAAACCCTTGGAACTAATCAGGTGCCAATCAATATTAGGGAAGTTAAAGTCACCCATGATGATAACCCTGTTATTTTTGCACCTTTCCAGAATCTGCCTCCCAATCTGTTCTTCTGTATCTCTGCTGATATAGAATACCCCCAATAGATTAACTGCTCTCTTCCTGTTCCTGACTTCCACCCATACTGACTCAAAAGAGGATCCTGCTACATTACCCATCCTTTCTGTAACTGTAATAGTATCCCTGACCAGTAATGCCACCCCTCCTCCCCTTTTTCTGCCCTCTCTATCCCTTTTAAAGCACTGAAATCCAGGAATATTGAAAATCCATTCCTGCCCTGGTGCCAGCCAAGTCTCTGTAATAGCCACTACATCATAATTCCATGTATGTATCGACTTTCAGTTCATCACCTTTGTTCCTGATGCTTCTTGCATTGAGGTACACACATTTCAGCCCTTCTACCTTAAATTGTCTTTACACCATTTATTCTGCTTCTCTTTCCTCAAAGCCTCTCTATATGTTAGATCTGGCTTTACTCCATGCACTTCTTTCACTGCTCTATCACTCTGGGTCCCATCCCCCTCGCAAATTAGTTTAAACCCTCCCGAACCATGCTAGCAAACCTACCTGCAAGGATATTGCTCCCCCTCGAGTTCAGGTGCAACCTATCCAATCTGTACAGATCTCACCTTCCCCAGAAGAGATCCCAGTGATCCAAAAATCTAAAACCCTGCTCCCTGCACCAACTCCTCAGCCACGCATTCAACTGCCATCTCCTTCAATTCTTACCATCACTGTCACGTAGCACTGGCAGCAACCCTGAGAATGCCACCCTTAAGGTCCTGTTCTTCAGCCTTCTGCCTAGTTCCCGAAACTCACACTTTAGGACCTCATCCCTCTTCCTTCCAATGTCGTTGGTCCCAACATGTATCACGACTTCTGGTTGCTTTCCCTCTCGTACCAGGATGTTGTGCACCCGGTCAGAGACATCCCGGACCCTGGCACCCGGGAGGCAACAAACCATGCGGGTGTCCTTCTCACATCCACAAAATCTCCTGTCTGCTCCCCTGACTATAGAGTCTCCAATGACGACAGCTCTCCTCTTCTCCGTCCCACCCTTCTGCACCACCAAGTCAGACTTAGTGCCGGAGGCCCTGCCACCGTGGCTCACACCTGGTCGGTCGTCCCCACCAACAGTATCTAGGACGGTAAACTTATTATTCAGGGGAATGGCTACAGGGGTGCTCTGCACTACCTGCCTGCTCACCTTCGCTTTCCCCCCTCTGACTGTCACCCAACGACCTGCTTCCGACAGCCCAGGTATGACTACCTCCTTGTAGCTCTCATCTATGACTGCCTCATTCTCCCTTATGAGTGGAAGGTCACCCAGCTGCTGCTCCAGATTCCTTACACGGTCTTCCAGATCGCCCAGCCGTTTGCACTTCTGGCAGATGTGACTCTGTGGGAGAGGGGCATTCCCCCAAGACTGCCACATCTCACATGAGAGGCACATCACCGTCTCAGGAGGCATTGTAAAGACTAACTGCGAGCAAGCTTGTCCTCCGCCTCTTCTCGTTGAAGCCTCTTGAGTCAAAGCCTCAAAGCTCCACTCCTTCACTGGCCCGCTCACTCACTGGCCACTTCACTTGAGCTATCTCTCTATTTATTTGTTTGAGTTTTTCAAAATGCTTGGTCACCTGACCTCGATTGCCCAATCAGCTGCTTTCCGCTGAGTCTGAGCTATTCAAATCTTGATTGTCTAATCAACGGCTTTCTGCTGATCTATTCAAATCTTGATTGCACAGACCAACTGCCAAATCTGCCAGAATCTCTGGAGTCAAAGCCTCAAAGCTCCACTTCTTCACTGGCCGCTTTTATGGACCTGATCCATCTCTCCCATGCACCTCCAAGGTGTGAACCAGGCAGGGGATTAAAAATCCACTTAATTTTTGAAGAAGTATGTCATTGATTTGTGAATGATTCCACTCCTCAATAGCTTCTCTCAACTTGCACTCAGCTCCAACAAAGTTTGTCACACTACCAGAGCACAGTTCATGAACCTGTTGTCGTCCTGCTGTAAAGCGTCAAAGTGCAATAACAAAGGAATCTGTATCCAGAGAAGATGCCACTTCAATATGAACAGCTCGTATAGCTAGACAAGCAAATATGACCCAATACCTCTTCACTGTACTCCGTCTGCTCCAAAGTAGTCCACTCCCACCCGTGTGAACGGAGATTCATCTGGGGAGACCCTTCGCAGAGGTAGATCCACCATGTGCCGACATCCTGGAGCTGTGTGTAACCGTCGGCAAGCAACGCACTTGTACAGGATTCTTATAGCTGTACTAGCAGAGGGAATCCGATATTTTTGTCGCAACCTGGGTAACGTGTGGTTACGGCCACCATGTCCCACTTCTTGATGTACGTGCCTCAGAATGAGATCAGAGAGATGATGATCCTTTGCCAGTATAACAGGATGTTTAGACTCTTCAGGCATGGCCATTCTACTAAGCTTTCCACCAACCTCAAGATAACATTTGCAAGTACTGAACTAAGTTAAAAATGACTTCCTTTACACAATTTTTCTCTTTTGCAAACTTGATAAGTCATCTTGAAATCTTTCTTTGACGACAAAAAAACTACAATCTCTGAGCATTTCTGAGCTCCTCCATTGAGAGACAATCTCAGCCAATCTGACCTTTGGCCTTCATCTCTCTCCCCAAAGAATACCCTTGTTCTTCATTCAAGAGTAAACATTATTCAGTTGCTTCCTCTTCTGATTAAGAAATAAGAGCAGAGTCTTAAATCTAAGCATCCAGGTCACTCTTCCTCAAATGTATCCAAGATGAGAAGTAATGGATTATACGTGTTGCTGCGCCCAACTCCTCTTCAATCTGCATGACATTCATTGTAGCAATTTCCTTGACTTCTGCATCATCTAGCAGAAGTTCTTCAGAATAATCAGGATTCACAGGCCATTCGCTTTCAGGCTGAAAAAGATACTGAGGTCCTGACACCCAAGTCTTTCTCTTCAGAAAAATCTTCACCTTCAATCAGTGGCCACATCTGCTAGGTTGCTTGAAGTATTCACATACCTTCATTGACATACCTGTGAGACCTAATGAACTTCTGAAACTCTGTTAGTGAAGAAAATTCGTAACCTGGAAGTTTCATTCTTGATATATTTCAGCACAGAAGTACTATCAGTCCAAAACTGAGTCGTGAGTCTGCATGTGCAACTCTTTCTTCCACAGTGTGTCCATACAGCTAGCTGTCATAGCAGCAATGAGCTCCATACAAGGAATGGAAACTTGACTTCAGTGAAGCTCCTCTAGATTTTCTGAAGATTAAAGCACTGTGCACGGGTGAACATGTCACGCTTCTTCCTCAGAGGACACTGACACCAGGCAGCCATCAACATAGAAGCAATGTAAAATCTTATCCACCATCTCGCGACTAAATTGTTCTTCATTGTCATCTGTGCTTTTCCTAAGAGCGAAATTGGTGCAACTCGCTGCTGAAGTTGCTGCACAGAACTGTATCACCATTCTAAGGTCCACCAGGCCATCATCAGGCCACCAAAGAAACCTGAATAGGTCTATCTTAACCTGATGAAACAGTGATTCAATGTCTGCCATAGTCACTACTGGTTCTTTTATGACTCCAGTCAATGAAATAGTAAGATCTGGCCCCTGTAACAAGTGAGCATTAAGTGATGTTCCCTGAAAAGTCACTCCACAGTCAAACACGGAAGTTTCCCTTTTCTGGGGTGATAAAACACTGTGATTTGAAATATCACACTTTCCCGTCGCTGCATTTCAGATCCTCTGCTGGCACTCTCTCGCATAACCTTTGGAGATGACATCCTTCATGAAAGTTGTGTAGTCAGCGTGAAGTGACACATCCTTCTTGAACCTTCCTTAGATTCAGAGCAGGCTGCTCAGCAATCTTCCTGTTAGTAAGCGTGTTAGCATCCATCCTTCCTTTCTCGGAAGTAAACTAATTTGGTAGTGACCATCCACCAGCTTTGCAGAACTTGCTTCCAACTCCATGAACTTGTGATCTTCTCTTAACAAACCAGGTTGTTCCTCCTGACTGCATTCAGGGGAATCTGTCTTGAATTGCCGCTGTCAAAGCTCATCCAAGTTTAAAACTGAAATCCTGTTAACTGTCGGCTCTGACTGAGCATAGTCTCCTCTGTCACCTTGGTCTCCTTTGAATGGTCCATTAACAGTCGAACCCAACGTTGTTCTGATTGCATAGGGTCCAACTTTAATACTGCAAATCACTTGCAATGGCTCCAATGCCTTTGGTACATGTGTCCCTATCAGCAGCTCATTCATGGCAAATAAATATGCTTCAGGTGAGACCAATCCTGCAGATCCCTCTGACGAGGAATAATCCCTTTATGGTCATGCATATTTTCCCATATATAGAGTTTAGGCATTTCACAATAGTTTTCACTATCTAAGCCAGCCACTTTGAATCCTGAAAACAATGTAGCTACTCAAACCTTCTCTTGACCCATGGTGCATAATATGATGTGCGTGTTTTTTTCTGTCACGTTGAGCTTGTTCATGGCTCAGTGTGCAGAACACTGCTGTACTCCCTTGATCTAGGAAAACATAGGAAACCACTGTCTTGTTACTCTTCTTAGACTTCACCTGAACTAGAATTATAGGAAGTTTACAATCATGATTGCCAGCTCCTGAAAGGCCATTAGATACCGGGGCATTACTTGCTACTGTGTTTGATTCTTTCACAGCTTGTTTTGAATGGACACCTTTTTCATCAGAGTGAATATGAAGCATGCTGGGTTGCTTGCCACTACATACCTTGCATGAAAGACGCTTCCTGCAATCCTTGCTGATGTACATAAACAGCCAAAGCAGACCCCCTAACCATTTTCTTTTAGGAATGCAATCTTCTCATTATCAACCTTTTTCTCCAGCTGAGAGCATGAATCCAATGTATGTTCACCCACACAGGACAAAGCCTTTTGAATGACGAGACCATTTCCCTTTTGTTAGATGCAGGCTCAGTTTTAGCTTTACTTTTCACAGTAGTAGCAAAGCTGTTTACATAGAACATTGGAATCTACAGCACATTACAGGCCCTTGAGCCCACAATGTTGTGCTGACCATGTAACCTACTCTAGAAACTGCCTAGAATTCCCCTACTGCATAGCCCTTGATTTTTCTGAACTCTGTGTACCTATCTAAGAATTCCCCTACTGCATAGCCCTCGATTTTTCTGAACTCTGTGTACTATCTAAAAGTCTCTTAAAAGACCCTATTGTATCCGCCTGTAGCACTGTCGTTGGCAGTGCATTCCACGTAGCCACCATTCACGGTGCGAAAAACTTGCCCCTGACATTCTTCCCTCACCTGTATCTGCTTCCAAGCACTTTAAGACTATGCCCCCTCGTGTCAGCCATTTCAGCCCTGAGGAAAAAGGCCTCTGGCTATCCACACGGTCAATTCCTCTCATCTTATATACCTCCAGCAGGTCACTTTAGCCTTAGAACAAATCTGTGACTTAGTTTTACTCATACCTTTGCTTTCTGCAGGTGATGTAGTATCTCATATATTTCCATATATTGGGTGTGTAGAAATCCTCACTTGTTTCTTGATGATTATCAACTAGTTCAAAGGCAGCACATCTCCATTTATCCCTAAGCATATAAGGCAACTTCTTTACAGCAATCGATATAGTCCAGCTCTTGTATATACCGAACATCTTCCATTGCATTACAACAGCCTCTCAGAAAAAGTCTGTAGTCTTGAAGAGCCCTTTCATCTTCAGATTTAATAGTCTGCTGAGAAAGTCTTTTGCATGTAGACGGAGGCAATTTTCTGTTCATTACCAAAATGTTCCTGTAGCAAAGCTTTGGCCTTCAGATATCTTTGCTCTGGGTTGGCTTGCTGGCAATTTTTGACAAGCTCTTTAGGGTGACCTGTAATGAACTGTTTGAAGAAATAGAGGCGGTCTCCATAGTCTTGCCTTCAACGCTATTCTTGAAAGTCCTCATAAATGCATGATAGTGCAATGGATCGCCATTGAAGATTTGAATCTCTTTTAAGCGTTGTTATTGCATGACTAAAGTTTCTATTTTCTTTTGCGCCTTTGTGGCCTCCAGCGCACTATTTAGACTTCTATCTTCTGAAACACGAGGGTTACCATACTGTAAATTAATGTCCCCAGAAGCACCATGTGCTGGTAGATATGACATGGGTTCAGAGTACCTCCTTGGTGCAGGTTGAGAGAGAACACGCTGAACCACCCCTTGCGGTTCTAACTCGAGACTCATAGACATTTGAACAAGTATCCGTGTTGACATCGAGTATGTTGGATTTTCTCTGTGCCATGTCAAGATAGGAACTCGCACCATAGAACTGTCCTGCTGGGGCACCGTTGGCACCCACAGCTCCTGAAGCTTTGTGCTTTTGCTTTTGCTTTTGCTTTGGCCATCTTGGCTGTGATTTCTTCCTGCAACTTGAGTTGCTCTATCTTTCTTCGTAAATGCTCCGCTTGTTCTTCCAATGCATGTTTATCCTGCAACGTTTGTTGCCTTACGAATAACTGAGCTAAATCAGCCTCTATTCTAATGCATGCTGAGGAGGAATCAGGGACATGAGACACTCTGCTCGCAATAGAACTTGCTTCTCGCACATTAGATGCACTGTCATCTGAGTGTGCATCATCCTGTAAATCATCAGCTTTATACGTAGTCAAAGCATGCCCTGGAATTTGATAAATATTTTCACTTACTTCAGCAAAATGACCTTCGACGTTGCATGTTTGTTTCATTCATTGTTCAGCCTCTGCTGTGACTGTATTAATAAGAACCTCAATATTTGCAAAGCTTTCTGTTTGCTTACCTTGTTCTGAGAGATGAATTAAAGACAACACATTATGTTGCATAGCAACAGCTTCACAAAGAATTTAAATCTTTAGAATGAGACTGCACTTGCGAGCCACTTAGTTTTTGCTTGCCTAAAACTTCTAATTAATGGTATTAAATCTTCACTCTGTGTCACAATGGTCTCATATTCCTTTCGAGCACTTACAATTCTACTTGCTAAAGCTTCCTCAGTTAGTTTAATTTTTACCCATGTGACTAGCTACCCATAATAAACATTGTAAACACACAACATGAAATTTAAAAAAAACAGATACTTGGCTCCTACGCTGCCGTCAAATGGCACAACCTCTCAATGGTGAGGGGGGTTATTTATTTATTTATAGATTGAGATGCAGCGCAGAATAGTTTCTTCAGGCCCTTCTGTATTGCCCAGCAATCCCGGGATTTAATCCTCACCTAATCATGGTACAATTTTTCAGTGACGAAGTAACCTACCAAATGGTAGGTCATTGGACTGCAGGAGGAAACTGGAGCACGCGGAGAAAACCTACACAGTCACGGGGAGGACCTACAAACCCCTTACAGACAGTGGCAGGAATTGAACCCGGGTCACCAGTATGGTAAAGCGTTGTGCCGTACCTGCCTGTGATGAAAATTGTTCCTTAGATATGATATTGAGATGTGGATCAGACATAATCCTATTGTCTACTCTGTTTTTGCATCCTGTCTGTGTTTGGAGTGAGTGAACATTGTGGGCATGCTAGTTTAGTGCCAAGATATGTGGCAACACTTGCTGTCTGCCCCCAGCAAGTCCCTCGGTGTGTTGGTTGTTAGTGTGTTTCACTATGCGTAACGATGTACGCATGCCAGATAAACTTGAATCTGGAATGTTGTTGCTTGAAACAATTTTTTCTTTTTTGCATGACTTACTTAACTTTTTTAACATTTTAGGAGCCACTTATCTCATTGCTGTCTATTGTATTTTGTGTTGCGCGTTTATTATGTCACGATATGGGGCGTGGTAGAAGCGAAGAGTATCATTACATATTCACACTTTGTCTTGTGTCAGTTTAGTCTAGGTAGATCCAGAGAGGCAACTGGAATGATTTATTTTAATTGCTAGAGAAAGCTTAAATACTCAATAAGTACGCTAAGACTACTAATATTATCATTTAGACCACTTATGTCATTACATCGCTAGTTTGAGTTTCATAAATTTTTTAATCTTTTCAAGATTGTTCATCTTTGCTGGTTTCTTAATAAAGGATCGAATGTACTTTCTTTGACTTGAAGCTTCACTTTTGTGGATAGTGTGTCATACAGTGTCAACCCCTGTGTTTAGTCTTGAGTGGTTTTGGTTTGTTATTCATACAGATTTCTATTTTTTATTATGTACTGCTGCATCACAACAAATTTCACAACATGGGCCACATCTTCAGTCTTCTGGTCGCCGCACTATAGGAAGGATGTTGAGGCTGCGGAGAGGGTACAGAAGAGGTTCAGCATGACGCTGCCTGGTTTAGGGGGCATGTGCTGTCACGAAAGGCTGAATAAACTTGGGTTGCTTTCAGTGGAGCAGCAGAGACTGAGGGGAGATTTGATAGAGGTTTACAAGACTATGAGGGGCATAGGTATAGTAGACAGAGTGTCTGTTTCCCAGGGTAGGAATGTCTGATTTCAGAGGGCATGCATTGAAGGTGAGCCGGGGTAGGTTCAAAGGGGGACATGAGAAGCAAGTTTTTTATTCCTGGAACATGTTACCTGGTATGGTGGTAGAAGGAAATACACTAGAGGCTTTTAAGAGACAATTGGATAGTCACATGAGTGTGAGGATAGGGAAGGGATCTGGACATTGTGTAGGTAGGAGGAATTGCTGTTTGTATGTTCTTGATTTGCTTTTTAGCTGGTTCCGAATATCACTGTGGGCTAAATGGCCTGTTCCTGTGCTGTACTGTTCTATCTTCTGTATGCCAGTGATAATAAATCTGATTCTGAAATAAAACCTAACGGACATTTAAGATAAATCTGCTCAACAATAAGGAGACTTGTGTCTAATGTTCTGAACTCTTATTTGTTCATCTGTCTGGGCGACTTTAATCTCTATGGCATCTCCCATTCTTTGTCTGCTAACTATTTGTGCTTTCTGTCTTGCGGACAATGGTCCATTTGTCACAGCACTTCATCTTGTTCAGCAGTAGATTTGCGTGGTGCCGCCCAATAAGTGTATTATCGAAGAAGAGGAGTTCAGTGATCTGGAATGAAGGAGCTATTGAGGATCACAGGTGGTGTCAGATTTGGCCATCTGCCTCAAATGGAAGAAATGGAACTCCATAGTCCCAAGTTTTGTCTTTGAAGATTAGCAGGGGAAATGTTGACATATTTGTGTATTTGTATGAAAGTACACTGATGCACTTCCAAAGTGTTTATAAATGTAAATGTAGTTTAATATAAATATTTTGTAATTTTAATAGTCATGTTAACACTACATCACAGGACAATGAAGTTGGAATGGTATGCTTCATTCTATAGTGTCTCCCCCCACCCCCTGAATCAGTCTTTCCTGTAACACTATCTATGCTTCATCTCTTAAAACGATTGCCATAAAGTCTGCTCAGCATTCCGTCATGGCTGATTTGTTACCCTTCTCAACCTACTTTCCGACCTCCTCCCCGTAACCTTTGATGTCCTTACAAATGAAGAGCCCTGTCAACGTCGACTTTAAATATACACAATGCCTTGGCCACACAGCCACCTGTGGCAATGAATGCCACAACTCACGACCTTCTGGCTAAAGAAATGCCTCCTCATCTCTGTTCTAAAGGGGGTGTCACTGTATTCTGAGGTCCCCCACACTTTTGCATACAACCTCTGCACATCCACTCTAGATAAGCCTTTAAATATTCGATAGGTTTATTTCAACTACCCCCCCACCATTCTTCTAAACTGCGGAGTACAGGTAAAGAGCCATCAAACACTCCTCATAGTTAACCCGTTCATTCTGTGAACATCCTCCGGACCTTCTCCAGTGACAGCATGCCCTTTCTTGGATAAGGGGCCAAGATAATATAATATAAATATTCTGTATCTTTCATTGCCATGTTAACACATGGCCATGGAGTTGTACTGGTTGTCTTCATTTTATAGCTCCATCCGTAAATTTTATTCAATCAGGCCTTCTGGTAACACAATTATATTATCTGTGTACTCCTTAAAACTATTCTCATCTTATTTTACTTGCCACCAGCCCTTCAAAATTGTCTCAGTTCTCTTTATGTACTCAGAAGATTGTGTTCAGTTTTCTTCCTGGCAGTCACTTTGAATTCCCACTTTGCAGCTCCTGAGTTTGAATGGGCAGGCCACACTGGGCACACTGAGTTTGAATGGGCAGGCCACACTGGGCACACTGAGTTTGAATGGGCAGGCTACACAGGGCACACTGAGTTTGAAAGGGCAGGACACACTGGGCTATGTTTGCACCCAAGTGCAATAAAATAGCTAAAGAACTGCAATTCAGGCATTGTGAGGTGAGCATTTTCGTGTAAGTCTCATCTGCCTATCTGTTCTCTTTATTTCTTCAGGTAAATATGCTGAAGATATCTTCGGTGAGCTGTTCAGGGAAGCGGGGAGCTTTGCTTTTAGAGTGAACAGTCTTGGAGAACGGATTGACCGTTTACAAGTTAAAGTAACACAGCTTGATCCCAAAGTAGAAGATGGTAAGAATGTTATGTATTTATTTATTTATTATCGAGATGTGGCAGGGGCTTCTGACCCTTCAAACCGTATTGCCCAGCAAACCCCAGATTTAATCCCAGCCTAATCATGGGACAATTTCCAATGACCAATTAACCTATCAGCCAGTACATCTTTGGACTATCAGAGGAAACCAGAGCACCCAGAGAAAACCCACTTGGTCACAGGGAGAATGTACAAACTTCTTGCAGACAGTGACAAGAATTGAACCCGGGTCACTTATACTGTGAAGCGTTGTGCTAGCCACTACGCTACTGTGCTGCCTTTGTAAATAAGTGTGTGGTGAGTCATTTTAAATGATCCTTGTGCAAAGAAAAATACTTCATCCTGATTTTAGCTCCTTAAGATGGGATAAAATTCTTCACCTCTGCACGCCATATCAACAGGACACAACCGCAGAGAGCATCTTCTCTTTTTGTTAGAGAGGATCCTAACATGCTGTGTCACAGCATTGTACGGAAACTGCACTGCAGCAGACAGGAAGGCTCTATAACAGGTAGCCAGAACCGCCCAGCATGCCACCAGCACCAACCTACTCACCATCGAGGACATTTTATAAAGGTCTGGGAAAAGGCCAGTAACATTGTGAAGGATCCCACCCCCCTCCCTTGGTGATGTACTGTTTGCCCCACTCCCATCAGGGAGGGGGCTGTGTAGCATCTACAACAGGACCACCAGACTGGAAAATAGTTACTTTCCCCAGGTAATGTCTGATCAACACCTCCACCATGATCCCGCCCCTCCACACCCCAAACCACCGCTACTTTATCATTAACACAAAATAATCTGCAGATGCTGTTGTCAAAGGAACACTCACAGTGCGCTGCAGGAACTCAGCAGGTTAGTCAGCATCAGTTGAAAAGATTAGTCGACGTTTCGGGCTGAAACCCTTCGTCAGGACTGAAGGAAGAACTTTGGGGAGGGTTTGAAGAACGCTGGTAGTTGAAAAAAACAGTAACTTGAAAGACAAAGGGATGGGGGAGGGGAAGCAGGGAGGTGATTGGCAGGAGAACAATGCAAAGTAGTAGAAGGAGGTGGAACTATGAGGGAGGTGATGTGAAATAGGGATAGAGGAAGGGAGGGGGAGGGAATTACCGGAAGTTGGAGAATTCTATGTTCATACCAAGGGGCTGGAGACTACCTAGACGGTATATGAGGTGTTGCTCCTCCAACTTGAGTTTAGCCTCATCATGGCAGTAGAGGAGGCCATGTATGGACATATCTGAATGGGAATGGGAAGCAGAGTTGAAGTGGGTGGCTACCGGGAGATCCTGTCTGTTGTGGCGGACGGAGTGGAGGTGCTCGACGAAGCGGTCCCCCAATCTGCGTCGGGTTTCATGTATACCGTCTAGGTAGTCTCCAGCCCCTTGGTATGAACATAGAATTCTCCAACTTCGGGTAATTCCCTCCCCCTCCCTTCCTGCATCCCTATTTCACATCACCTCCCTCATAGTTCTGCCTCCTACTACTTTGCATTGTTCTCCTGCCAATCACCTCCCTGCTTCCCCTTCCCCACCCCTTTGTCTTTCAAGTTACTGTTTATTTCAACTACCAGCATTCTTCAAACCCTCCCCAAAGTTCTTCCTTCAGTCCTGACGAAGGGTTTCGGCCCGAAACGTCGACTAATCTTTTCAACTGATGCTGACTGACCTGCTGAGTTCCTCCAGCACATTGTGAGTGCTACTTTATCATTTCCTGTCAGTCACCTGATGTACAGACACTCCTGTGCCTAGCGTCACTTTGTGGACAGACAATCAATCCATGTATATAAGCTATCTTGTGTGCTTACGTCTGTTGTTTTTCAAATATTGTCCTTTATCTTATTGAAGTTGTTTGTATTACATCAGATCGGAGTAACAATTATTTTGTTCTCCTTTTACACTTGTGTACTGGAAATGATATTAAGTAAACTTGAATTTTATGAGCAGACATCTATATTGACTGTGATTGCTTGCTGGAGAAGTTAAGTGTTTAAAAACAATATATATTAAATATTTTGTCTAGAAATTTGGTTCTAAAAGTAGCAAGGAAATTCTGTTATCCTACTGATATGCAGGTTGCATGGGCTATGTAAATCAGCTTTAAAGATAGAGATTAGCTTTGTTTGTCACACATACTTGGAAACGTGCAGTGAAATGCGTCATATTTGTCGATGAGCAATGCAGTATGAGGATGTGCTGAGGGCATTCTGCAAGACAGGAGGGGGAGGGATGGAGCCAAGAGCTGGACAGGTGATTGGCAAAGGGGATATGAGAGGGTCATGGGACGGGAGAAAGAAAAGGGGAAAGGAGGGAACGTATGTGTGTGGAATGTGGGAGAAAACCAGAGCATCCGAGGAACCCACGCAGTCATCGAGAGAGCAGACAATGGAGAGAGTTGAACTCCGATCACTGATTTCTGGTGCTGTAATGCATTATGCTAACTGCCCAATATTTTAGAGACGTAGAAAAGTACAGCACAGAAACAGGCCCTTTGGCCCGTCGAGTCTGTTGCGAACCAACTGCCTAGCCCCCGTCAATTTGTACCAGGACCATGGCCATCCATGTACCCAACCAAACTTCTCTTAAAAGTTGAAATTGAGCTCACATACACCAGTTGTACTGGCAGCTCATTCCAGACTCTCATGAGTCTGAGTGAAAAAGTTTCCCCTCGTGTTCCCCTTAAACTTTTCACCTTTCATCCTTACTTTGACTTCTGGTTGTAGTCCCACCAACCTCAGTGGAAAAAGCCTGTTCGCTTTTACCCTATCTATATCCCTCAGAATCTTGTATACCTTTTGATTACTAAAGGTATAATTAATGGTAGCTAATAAGACTTCATATAAAACCATAAGACACGAGCAGAAAAAGGCTATTTGGCCCATCAAGTCTGCACCACCATTCCATCATGGCTGATTTAATTTTCCCACTCAACCCCACTCCTGCTTTCTCCCCATAAGCTTTGACACCCTTCCTAATCAAGAATCTATCAACCTCTACTTTAAATAACCTTTAGATGTACAAACATTGAAAATATTAAATAACCCATTTTCATATTAAGTACCTTAGCTAAATTTTAAATAGTACATCCCATTCTTTCTGACCATTCAGGCCTGCAGGCAAAAGCAGGAAATTGTTTCGATGAATGTGGACAAACTGCTTAATGTGCCCTATCAGCTTTGTTTCTGCAGAATTATCGCAGAAATCTTGAGTCTCTATTATAATAAATGCAGTACCTCTGGAAAATGAAAAGTACTTAAAATCATAAAACTTCAGTGCTTGTAAAAAAAAAGGAAAAGAAAAGATTAATCGTGTATTTTTTAGCAACCAGTAAAATATGGTAAAGAATAATTCAGTTTGCCTAATTTTTATTTGTAGATAAGCAAGATCAGCTGCATAATGTAGATCCAGTCTGTTAAGGACATTTGCAGATGAGGATAGGAACAAAGGCTTTTGTGAAAGGCAGGCTGAGGCAGTGACAGAAGCAGATTATTGTGGAAATGAAAGGAAGCAGTCTTTGTTTCAAAGACAAGATTATCATAAGTACATGTGAATGTACATTTTAATTCCAATTCCCGTTCTGATGTGTCAGTCCATGGCCGCCTCTTGTGCCATGAAGTGACCACCCTCAGGGTGGAAGGGCAGTACCTTGTATTCTGTCTAGGTAGCCTCCAGCCTGGTGGCATGAACGTCGATTTCTCCTTGCAGTTTTAAAAAAAAAATTCTCTCCCCCTCCCTTCTATTCACTTCTTCTCACCTACCCATCCCTCCCCCTTCCCTTTCTCACCCACCTGGCTTCAGCTAGCCGCCTTCTCCTCCACTCCCCCTGCCCCACCTTTATGTCCTGGTATCTTCCCCCTTCCTTCTCAGTCCTAATGAAGGGTCTTGGCCCAAAACGTTGACTTTTTTTTCACTTCCATAGACACTGCCTGACCTGCTGAGTTCCTCCAGCATTTTGTGTGTGTTGTTTTGAATTCCAGCACCTGCAGACTATCTCGTGTTTATAATATACACTCGGTGGCCACTTTATTAGGTACACGAGTACATCTCATTAGTGCAAATATCTAATCAGTCAATCACGTGGCAGCAACTCAATGCATAAATGTATGCAGACATGGTCAAGAGATTCAGTTGTTGTTCAGACCAAACATCAGACTGGGGAAGAAATGTGATTGAAGTGACTGAGCATGGAATGAATGTTGATGCCATACAGGAGCACCATTCTCTCATCAAGAACATTCCAAAGTAAACTGAATGAGTTAACAGTGACTGGTTGGCTGCAGCATTCCCAGTAGAAAAATGAAGCTGTTTGTGCCAAGCTTCACTGGAATGGTGTAGGCATCAGGGCCAGAGGTGGGGCAGAAATCTGGTCTTAGGGGGTTCAGGGACTTCCTGGGTTATGGATGACCTGACGCATGGAAAACAGACTGTATGCAAATTCTCCAAAGCACTTTTCAAGCTAGTAATATTCCATGCTATTCACTGGGTTACTGTAGAACAAAGGGATGTGGGAATACAGGTCCATAATTCTTTGAAATTGGCGACATAGGTAAGTAGGGTTGTTAAGAAAGCTTTTGGTACATTGGCCTTCATAAATCAAAGTATTGTTGTCGTCGTGGCTATCCCTGGAGGTCGAGGATGATGGTCTTCATTCTGAAGAAGTGACCCACAGAGTGAAGACACCTGTCCGTGTATTTGTTTAACGTGTACTTGATGTTGCACTCCAAGAAGCACACGATACTTCACAAATCAACCAACTGATTCCAATGGCACGGAAACCACGACGATTGGAGCTGATGGATTTGTTGCAGCCTTCATCCACCTTCACAGCCGTTGAGTTCGAAGTAACTTCGTCCGCCTGTTCCACCGTTGAGGTCTTGGTTGGATTGTTCTATGTCGGGGACCTCGCCCTCAACCTTACCGCCATGGGTGACCCCACCAGGAGCATAGCTCCAGACGGCATTGCTCTCAGGATCACAGGACCACACAAGCTTCTCCACCACGACAAGGTGACAATCCACGGAGAAGATTGTGTTGAAGTTGTACAAGATGTTAGCAAGGCCTAATTTGGAGTATTGTGTGCTGTTTTGGTCACCTACCTACAGGAGAAATGTGAACAAGGTTGAAAGAGTACAGAGAAAATTTACAAGGGTGTTGCCGGGTCTGGAGGACCTGAGTTGTAGCAAAGGTTGAATAGGTTAGGACTGTATTCCTTGGAACATGGAAGATTGAGAGGAGATTTGATAGCTGTATACAAAATATGAGGGGTATAGATAGGTAAATGCAAGCAGTTTGGGTGGGACTAAGGCCAGAGGTCAATGGTGAAAGATGGAAAGCTTAAAGGGAGCATGAGGGGTGACTTCACTCAGAGGGTCGTGAGTCTGGAACGAGCTGCCAGCACAAGTGGTGGATGTGATTTCACTTTCAACGTTTAAGAGAAGTTTGGATAGGTACATGGATGGTAGCGGTATAGGAGGGCTATGGTCCTGGTGCAGGTCAATGGGAGTAGGCGGTTTAAATGGTTCAGCATGGATTAGATGGGCTGAAGGGCTTGATTCTGTGCTGTACTTTTCCATAACTCTTAAGTAAATTAGTATAACTGGATATGATGTCTTCCATTACTTTAATTATTGGTAATGTATTGTTGACTGCTCATTGAAATTGAAATTTCGGTTATGTAGAATGATTGAGGCCCTGTGTTGGTCAGAATTAACCATGAATGTTGTGTCCTGGCTATCTACATGATATACAAGTCAAAGCAGTACAGTTTGGAGAGCAAGCTGTTGTCCGTGCAGCAGGCTTTCCCTCTCTACACGGCTGATGAATCCAAAGCAATGGCAAAGACCGAAACAGTTTGGCACCAGTCATGTCGCAGGAGTTGAAGGCAGTGTTGAACTCAATGTAGGACTGTCTTAGGGACTCCCAAGTCTAAATTTTTCCTCTGGATTTACTCCCGAAGCCTTCCACATAAGTGGGTGTAGCTACAAGGGTGCGGAGGTTTGAGATCAGAGTTTTGCTTCTAGATGAGCTAATGAGCCCCATCTGCCCAAATGTAGAATGATACAATCCAGGTATCTGTAGAAAATGAGCATTTCCGGCTCGGGGTGACATCAGCTGTAAAGATAAAAGATTAGCTTTATTTGTCATGTGTACATAGAAACGAACAGTGAAAGGCTTTATTTGCATCAACGATCAACGCAGTCTGAGGATATGCTGGGGGCAGCCCTTGAGTGTCACCAAGTTTCTGGCGCCAGTTTAGCATTCTTGCAACTCGCCTGTCATAACCTGTACCTTTGACTGGATTGTGGGAGGAAACCACATAATCATGAATAGAATGTACAGAATCCTGACAGACAGGGGTTCAATTCCCACACTATCACTGGCACTGTAAAGCGTTACACTAACTGCTACAATACCGTGTTGCCCTAGTGGGATTATGGTATCAGTAGATGGTTTATACCAAGAGATGGAAAAGAAGAGCCAGACGATAAAAATAGGAAGGGTTGAAAGTATAACAGACTGAATAATATTTATTATTCTAATAAAAACCTTTACAGAAAATCATAATTTTTAATATCCTGCTATTGCACCTCTTGTAGAATAGGAATGAGATTTTTCTGGTTGCAAATTGATTGTGATGGCTGAGCTTCTAACAGTAACGTTGTTCAAATTCCTCTCCAATTTTTGTAATGCAATTCCACTGCGGTTTTTATAGCTCTCTGTAAAAGATATTAAGTGGGTTGTGATTTCCCAAACTTGTGCTTTACTGTAATATATTATGGGGCTGTTTCAAAAGTACTTTCACTTATATTGGTAATGGTGTGCAGGCTTAGTAGATGCAGCATATTTAAAATGATCAGTCACCTTGGGAGAATGTGGCATAAAGCACAATAAGCTGCCCTGCCCAATTACACTCATCAGCTCTACATCTTTGAATGTGAAAGGAAACCGGAGCACCTGGAGGAAACCCAGAAACGAACCCAGCTCGATGGCACTGTAGCAGTGTTATGCTAACTGTGTTGCCTCAGTAGGCTAATTTGTTAATGCGGTATACACGCAGTGGCTACATTATGGGTACCTCCATACCTCATAAAGTGGCCACTGAACGTATGTCTTCTGCTGCTGTAGCCCGGCCACTTCAAGGGTGGACGCGTTGTGTTCCTTTGCACACTTTTGGGAGTGTTGTTACTTGGAGTACCGTCACCTTTTGTCACCTTGATCCAGCCTGGCCGTTCTCCTCTGACACCTCTCGATGAAAAGCTGTTTTCACCCACAGAACTGCTGCTCCCCGGATGCTTTTTTTGTTTCTTGTGTCATTCTCTGTAAGCTCTAGAGCAGTGCTTCCCATTTGGTAGGGGTTAACAGTAGGGGTCCATGACATAAAAAAAGGGTTGGGAACTCCTACTCTGGAGACAGGATGAAAATCACAGGCAATCAGCAGTTTCTGAGATACTCAAACCCACCCCATCTGGCACCAACTGTCACTCCACGGTCAAAGTTACTTAGATCACATTTCTTCCCCATTCTGATGTTTGGTCTGAACAACAACCTTTCACCCTTAACCTGTCACCTCTAGTTCCAGTCTCGCCCAACCTCAGTGGAGAAAGTTTCCTTCCAGTTTAGTGTGGTTTTATCAATACCACTCATGATTTTTATACCTCTATCATATCTCCCTGAATTCTTCTATACTCCAGGAAATAAAGGCCTAACCTATTCAACCTTTCCCAGTAACTCAATTCCTGAAGTCCCAGCATCTTTCTTGTAAATTTTCTCTGTACTCTTTCAATCTTATTGATATCTTTCCTGAAGGTAGGTGACCAGAACTGAACATACTACCCCAAACTGGATAACTTCTGACCCATCTTCAGAATTACGGTTTCCAGTTTAGGAGTAGTGGCTGAGACGGCACTGCTACCAAAGTCTCAATCTGTTTAAATGTCCACAAGTAAAGTAAATCAATGTCTTTGAACGGAAAATCGGACAAAAAGTAGTGATTCGGCCCAGTAAATCACGAGTAAAGCCCTTCCAACCATTGAGCACATCCCTATGAAATGCTGTCTTAGGAAACCACCGTCCATCATCAGAGATTCTCACGATCCAGGTCTTCTTGCTCTTGCCATCCAGTAGAAAGTACAAGTGCCTCAGGATTTGCACCATCAGGTTCAAGAACAGTTTCTACCCCTCAACCATCAGGCTGTTGAACAAAAGGGGATGACTATCCTCACTTGCCCCATCATTAAAATGTTCCCACAACCAATCATCTCACTTTCAAGGACTATTTATCTCATCTCATGTTCTCGTTACTTATTGCTATTTACAAGGGGTGATTGATGAGTTCGTGGCCTAAGGTAGAAGGAGTCAATTTTAGAAAACCGAGCACATTTATTTTTCAACATAGTCCCCTCCTACGTGTACACACTTAGTCCAGTGGTCGTGGAGCATACGGATCCCTTCTTTGTAGAAGTGGTCCACAGCAGGGGTGATTGATAAGTTTGTGGCCTAAGGTAGAAGGAGATGAGTTATTAACTTCAAACTTTCTGCATTATCACTCAGAGTGCATGTAATGAGAGCATCTTGGACCTCCAGGTGGTCCATAGCAGGGGCGATTGATAAGTTCGTGGTAGAAGGAGATGAGTTATACTGCTCTCATTACATGCACGTGCAATTCAACTCTTTAAGTGAAAATGCAAAAAGTTTGAAGTTAATAACTCAACTTCTACCTTAGGCCACAAGCTTATCAATCACCCCTGCTGTGGACCACTTCTGGAGGTCCAAGACGTCAACTTCTACAAAGAAGGGATCCGTATGCACCACAACCGCTGGACTAAGTGTGTAAGTGTAGGAAAAATCAATGTGCTAGGTTTTCCAAAATTGAGTCCTCCTACCTTAGGCCATGAACGTACCAATCACCCCTTGTATCTGTATTTGCACTTGCACACTTTGTCTTTTGCACTCTGGTTGATCTTTCATTGATTCTGTTATAATTACTATTTTATACATTTGCTGAATATGCTCACAAGAAAATGAATCTCAGGGTTGTATATGCTAGCATGTATGTACTTTGACAATAAAACTTACTTTGAACTTTCGAGTTTTGAAACCTGACTGTTTCAGTATTGCACTGTGCTGAGCATTCAGGAGCCATTTTGGTTTTATTCTATTGGCATCACTATGTTTTATCTTCTATCACTTTACCTGAATCTAAAGTTTTGCTCAAGTAGACAGCATGTTAACCAAAATGTCATTCCCTCATTTGAGAAAAGTAAGTCTGTGGTTTTTAAGTGTGTGAAAGAGCAAGCCAAAACACAAGGGAAATGTTGGCTGTGTTTGTACATGGTTACTTGGACAATACTGCACATTGGAAGATTACAGAATTTTGATTGTCGGGAATTGTGAAAATTGACGAACAAAGGAACATGATTGCATTTGACTTTTCATTCTGCTCTCTTTTTAGTTTCCCTGCAGACTATTAACCTGAGGAAAGCCTTCAAGAGCTCCACAAATCAGGACCAGCAATTGTTTTGTCGAACCTCCCTGCCAATTCCTATCAATGACACATATAACACATGTGACAAGCCACCACCCCTTCATATTCTGACTCCATACAGGTATGCAAAACTGACCAGAAGATTAAATGTCATTTTTTTTTGGAAGTAAAATCATAATGAATTTCTTTGTCATGAAATTCAATCTTTAAAAATGAACAAGGAAAGGGAAATATTTCTTGTAATTTGTAACTCAGACTTGTAACGCACAGGATTGGTTTGATAAAAGTTAAAACACGATGAAAGGATTTCTGGGTCCCCTTCTTCTTCCTTTTCTCCTATGAACCACTCTCCTCTCTTATCAGATTTCTTCTTCTCCATCCCTTTACCTTTCCCACCCACCTGGCTTCACCTATCACCTTCCAGCCTCCTTCCCCTCCCACCTCACCTTTTATTCTGACATCTTCCCCCTTCCTTCTCAGTCTTGAAGAGTCCCAGCTCAAGATGTTGCCTTACCTGCTGAGTTCCTCCAGCATCTTGTGTGTGTTGAAAAGGATTTCTAATCTCCTGTCTGCATTGTGCCATCAAGTACATTTCTCAGAATTCAACTGAAAACTGCATCCTCAATTCCTTTGTAACACACAAAACACTGGAGGAAATCTGCAGGTCAAGCAACATCTAAGTGTTTATGCTTTGGGTCAAGACCCTTCATCAGATCCTGAGGATAGATGCTGCCTGACCTGCTGAGTTCCTCCAACATTTTGTGTGTTTCACTCTGGATTTCCAGCAGCTGCAGTCTCTTGTGTTTACTCAATTCCTTTGTTCGGGCAGCAATGATTTCCTGGCTATTGACTGAAGTTGTCTGCTTTGAAAACTTCCATGTGTTTGCAAACCACTTTCAAGCTTTTGCCTTTATTGTGATCGCCTTGTCCACTGGTGTATTCTACCGATTCTCCCTCCAGGTGTGATGGATTGCAGCATTGTTCAATTGCTAATTAAATCGAAGTTCTGTGTCACAAACATTTTCAGCAGGAAGTCTGCAGGTGCTGGAAATCCAAAGCAATACACACAAAATGCTGGAGGAATTCAGCAGGTCAGGCAGCATCCATGGATATGAATAGTTTCAGGCTGAGAGCCTTCTTCAGAACTGAGAGGGAAGGGAGGAAATTCCTGAATAAAAAGATGAGGGGAAGGGGAAGGAGGCTAACTGGAATGTGATAGGTGAAGCCAGTTGGACAGGAAAGATAAAGGGCTGGAGAAGAAAGAGTCTGGTAGGAGAGAGTGAACCATAGGAGGAGAGGGCCCAGGGGGAAGAGGTAAAGGGTCAGAGTGGGGAATAGAGGAAAGTTGGGGGGGGGGGGGAATTTGTTTACTGGAATTCATGCACTCATTTACTTCTATGCCTCCTGTTACTTTACAATCACTTCTATATTAGCCCGTCTAGGACGGCCAGTCGAAGTGCACAGGTGTTTCAGGAGAAAGGTGTATTTGATCTTGACTGGTGTTCCTTCTGACTTTGGATTGCCCTGCTATATTTTTTGTTCACTGAGAACAAAGACATAATGTAGATGCTTATACATAAAATGATTCATTCACTCTTGAATGACAAATTCAATCAAGCTACACTTTCATCGTCTCACTGTGTTTCACCTTCCTTTATCAGATTCCAGAACATGCACCTCTTTGTATTCTACTTATCGCCTTCCAGCCTCTGACTTTCCTGTCCCCCACTTGGCTGTGTCTGCTTATCACCCCCCTTCCTCACCTGGCTCCGTTCATCGTCTGCCAGCTGCTGCCTCATCCCCTTCCTGTAGTCATCGCCAACAATAAAATTGTCAGGTAACCCCAGCCATTATCAATACTCTTCAGAGGTTGTCTGCCTGACTTCAGTGGTTGCATAACCAGGACTTGCGATTTGCACCGGCCGCTCATACGACCATCCACACCTGCTCCCATGGCTTCACGTGACCCTGATTGGTGAGGGAGGGGAGCACGAAGAGGGTGCTAATCTTGCCCAAGGGTGACCTGCAGGCTCGTGGAATGAAGGAGTGCCTTACACCTCCTTTGGTAGAGACGTATCTCTACCCCACCACCCAAATCTACATATTAAAGTTTAAATCACAAAACTATTATTAGGCAATTATTTTTAATTCGTGGACTCTACGGAAATCATTTTCTCAACAGCTTTAATTCCAACGTGTCATAGTTGCATAACTCTGCTGCATTTCCTGTCAGGAATGAAAGCAAAGAAACAAGCCTTGGAGGGATGTTTAAGCAGGGCCTTTTGGTAAAAGATCCACTTTATATCGGGAGGAAGGAGCACCATACACCTCCTTTGGTGGAGACGTATTTCCACCCTATCACACACTTTTTGCACTAATTTTATTAAGCTATATTTATTTTTTATTGTGACTTACAGTATTTTTATGTATTGCATTGTACTGCTACAACAAAACAACAGATTTCATGATGTGGTAGTGATATTAAACCTGGTTTCTGATTCAGTTCTGTTGAAATCCTTGTAGCCTTTCAGATTCTAATGATGTTAACATTTTTTTTGTTACAGAGAGGATGGAAAAGACAGCCTTAAGTTTTACACTGATCCTTCTTACTTCTTTGACCTCTGGAAAGAAAAAATGTTGCAGGACACAAAGGATATCATGAAAGAGAAAAGGAAACACCGGGTACTGTATTATTATTTAGCCTTAAGAGTGAATGTGCCCTTCGTGCATAGTATCTGAATTCTTTACAGTTAGGAACTGCTCTATTAACATTCTCACTTAGTTGTTTAGTTATCCCTGGTATTTAAAATGGAGAGCAGCTTGTCAGTATTAAACTCTGGTCTATTTATACCACTGAGACAGGTGGAAGCTTCTTTTAAATGAACACTGTCTCAACATACTATACACCTTTGTTATATAACCTTCTAAAGCTCTTGGTGGCCCAGTGGCTCTTCCAATCTGTTACTGGGTGGCTCTCGGTCAACCTGCTCTGAATTTCAAAGTTCAAAGTATATTTATTATCGGTATGTATACCATATACAACTTTGAGATTGGCCTCTTTACAGGCAGCCTCAAAACAAAGAAACCCAATAGAACCCATTAAAACAAAAGAAGACCGTCAAACACCCAGTATGCAGAGAGAAAAGACAAATTGCACAAACAAAAAAAGTAAGCAACTAGCATTCAGAACAGAAGTTCACAACAGTGAGTCATAGCCATGAAGCCAGTCGTCACTGCAACCGATTCAGGAGCCCATTAGTTGCAGGCCACAGCCTGGTTCAGTGCAGAGACAAATAAACCTTGCAGAGCAGCGAGCTGAAACGGCCTGCCCCTGGCCTCCGGCCCTGACACCCTGACCTTTACATTCTGTTTCAGTGTCTGAATCATTCAAACCTCAGGTTGTTCTTCAGCCTCAGACCAGGGACCTGCTGCTTCAATACGCTCTCGGGCCTGAGGCCCGCCACCTTGTGTCTTTCCTCACTCAGGCTCGGACCTTGACTCTGCCTCACCTCATTGCTACCGCATCAAGTTGTCTCCACATCTGCTCCAGCAATGGTCGTGCATTAACTCATTCCCCTCTCTCCAGCCCAAACCCCGCTGCCTGATTTGGCTCCTACATGCCACGGTGCAACCATCCTGCACCTTCAAGACTTCAGTTCACACTGTAAAAATGCCAGGTTGTACAGGCAGTTCAAAAGCTCAACTCCGGCAGGGAAGGCACAGACTGTTGTTGGCAGTGATCATTTCCCAGATTAATTTAGTGTATGGTTGTTTTCTGTGTTTTGTTTGCTGCCAGCAAGTAGTAACTGAGCTTCACCAGTGCTATCTTAACCAGAAACATACCAGCAGAGCAATAGCTAATAGATCATCCCCTGTAACACCCACACTGCAGGGGATTATATTGTACATCCCTATTATTTAAAATCTGTGTTTTCAATGTTAATTGCATAAATTTTGTTCCAAAGCAATTAACTGATAAAAAATAATTGAATGCAAATGAGATGTCATTCATTACTCACTTGTGGTCACACTTTTAAAAAACATATATGTTTCATTGTATGATGAATTTGCTTCCTCCTGGGTTGTCTGAAGATCAGTGTTCCGAAGCATTACAACTAAATCTATTTTCAATGCTGTTTGACATCTAGAAAGAGAAAAGGGAAGTTTCAAATAGAGGAAATTTGAACCCACGGAAAATTAGAACAAGGAAAGAGGAATGGGAGCGGTTGAAAATGGGCAAGGAATTCGTGGAAGCAAAATCTGTTACTGAAGATTCCATGTAAGTTTTGCTGTTACTTGAAACTGATATTGTGCTTTGACATTGTGCAGTGGTAATCAGTTTATGACAAAACAGTATAGATTGAGTGTTGACAAGCTCCTCTATTCTTCACTCTGGCCTTTTACCCCTTCTCGTCACCTGCCTATCACCTCTTCCCAGTTCTCCTCCCCTTCCTTTTCTCTCATGGTCTATTCTCCTCTCCTATTAGATTCTTCCTCCTCCTGTTCTGTACTTTTTTCATGTATCAGCTCCCAGCTTCTTTCTTCCCTCTCCCCACCCCCCTTCCCCTTCCACCTGTCTTCACCTGTCACCTTCTAGCTTGTCGGCCTTCCCCTCGCACCACCTTACTTCAGCAAATTTCCCCTCCCTTTCCAGCTTGTTTTTGCTGAATTCAAACTCGGAGTGATTTTCTTCAACCCCATCCCTTCAGGATTCAAGCCACTCTCAGATTTTTAGTAGACATTGCTCTGTACGGAAAATTGTATTTTATCTGTTGCCCAATAACAATAGATGGTCTCTGTTCTGATTAAGGATCTTGGCCCAAAACGATGCTGCCTAACCTACCGAGTTCCTCCAGCATCTTGTGTGTGTTACAAACTGCCACCTTTGTCCACTCAACTTTGCTTCCGGCATGGATAACACTAAAACAATCTTACTAACTGTCGCTTATCTGAGGGGCATTGAACCAAACTGCTGATGCTGCCTCAGACAACTGCAGTGTAGAAACCCGATAACACATTTCAAAGAACTTGTAATCAAGGATATTTTTGAGGCAGATCCAAATCATAAGCATTTTCCTTCAATTTGAATGGTTAATGTGAGACAGTACAATATAAAGCAAATTAATTTTAAACATGAGATTCTGCAGATGCTGGAAATCCAGAGCAAAACATGCACACAATGCTGGAAGAACTCAGCAGGTCAGGCAGTATTTATGGAAATAAATAAACAGTCCATGTTTCGGGCTGAGACCCTTCTTCAAGGCAGGACAGGAAAGGAAGGGGGAAGGTGCCAGAATAAGAAGGTAGGGGGAGGGGAAAGAGGCTAGCTGGAAGGAGATGGGTGGAAAGGTAAAGAACTGGAGCAGAAGGATTTTGATAGGAGAGGAGAGTACAAGGTAGGAGAAAGAAGAAACGGGGGACCCAGATGAGACGATAAGCATGTGGGGGGGGGGAGGGTGGCAGCATGGGGAATTGAAAAAGACAGAGGTGAAAAGGATCACTGGGAATTTGAAAAATCAATGTTCATGCCATCAAGTTGGAGGCTACCTCAAAAGAATTTACTCCTTCAATCTGTGTAGCGGAAAAAATTAATCCAAAATCAAAACAAAACAATTGCCACCAGCCTGCAACCCCACGGATTTGTTACACTTGCGTGACCAGCCCACCACTCCAGTAATTGTTCCACAGAGTCGAATTCCCTATTCCTATCTTTTATTAGCAAACATACAACTAAACATTATTGAATGTTATCTCAGCAAAGATGTAGCCTCAGTAGTCCCAAGGTACAAACTGCCACAAATGTGCAACTTATTCCCTTCTCTTTTACCATACCCCCACTCGTGACTGGTTAGCAGAGTATACATAACAAACGTACAACACACCTGCAAATGTGTGACACGGCTGCTATACTGAGAGTGACCTCATCGTGGCAGAGGAGATGCAAATTAATTTGTTGCATTCATCCTGTGAATGCTAGCACATACTGTGAATGAAGAAATTGATTACATAACAGTGAATAACATATGAATACAACGTTTGCTTACCTATTGCCCATTATGCCACTTAGGGCAGCAATGAAGTTCCTCCATCTCTGACGGTGTTCATAGCTTCCTTCATCATGTCAGTAGTTTCCTCTCGGTTTTCACTACTGTCAGTCAGGCAAGTTCCGGGTGGAGACTCAGGAATACAGTCACACTCAGATGTAGAAGGATTCTTCATTGCTGTTCCCATAACAATTTCATTTTACCAGTCAGGCTTATTGGCCCTGAGTTTACCGCCCCCCCCCCCCCCAACCTATATAACCATATAACAATTACAGCACGGAAACAGGCCATCTCGGCCCTTCTAGTCTGTGCCGAACTCTTACTCTCACCTAGTCCACTGACCTGCACTCAGCCCATAACCCTCCATTCCTTTCCTGTCCATATATCTATCCAATTTAACTTTAAATGACAACATCCAACCTGCCTCAGCCACTTCTGCTGGAAGCTCATTCCACACAGCTGCCACTCTCTGAGTAAAGAAGTTCCCCCTCATGTTACCCCTAAACTTTTGCCCTTTAACTCTTAACTCATAAATCTCCCCCACTCTCAATGGAAAAAGCCTATCCACGTCAACTGTATCTATCCCCCTCATAATTTTAAATACCTCTATCAAGTCCCCCCTCAACCTTCTACGCTCCAAAGAATAAAGACCCAACTTGTTCAACCAAAGGACCAGTGGACCACTCTTAGCCTGTCTCTACCCTTTGACCTGTTTGGCATGGGTGACCCTACCAAAAGCCAAAGCATAAAGCCCTGACTCCAGCCAACATAGTTCTCTGTGTCATTGAGGCACACAAGCCTCCAAACCCTACGACAAGGTTATGGTCCTCTTGGAGGAACATCTGATTGCAGAACATGATAAAATGCAGCTGCAACATTGGAGGAGCAGACTTTTACATTTGTGTATTTATGGTTATTTGAACTGCCTTTCAGCTCGAACGCCAATGAAATCTGTTCTAATGGAAGTATAGGCTCAAATGCCAACGAGGAGCTTGCTTACAGAACGCATGGAACATATCGTGATTCAGTCAATTCACCTTCTCCTCCAATGTCACCAGGAGCTGACTTGCCTCCACCACCGCCTGATTTTGGGTAAGATCAATTAACAGGTATACGAGTGGGTAGAGTACACGCTTTGGCATCCGATAATGAATAGTTTTCTTTTCAACCAAATAAAGGTGTGAAGTAAAATTTGCTCATTTATTCAGAGGAAGTTTAGATTTATTTTTCCCATACACATCGAAACAGAAATATGCCATTGTGTCAAGAAACATTGAATAGGTTAGAACTTTATTCCTTGTAACATAGAAGATTGAGAAGAGATTTGATAGAGGTATACAAAATTATGAGGGGTACAGATTGGGTAAATACAAGTAGGCTTTTTCCACAGGTTGAGCAAGACTACAATCAAAGGTCATGGGTTAAGGGTAAAAGGCGAAAAGTTTATAGGGAACATGAGGAGAAACTTCACTCAAACAACAGGAATTCTGCAGATGCTGGAAATTCAAGCAACACACATCAAAGTTGCTGGTGAACGCAGCAGGCCAGGCAGCATCTGTAGGAAGAGGTGCAGTCGACGTTTCAGGCCGAGACCCTGACGAAGGGTCTCGGCCTGAAACGTCGACTGCACCTCTTCCTACAGATGCTGCCTGGCCTGCTGCGTTCACCAGCAACTTTGATGTGAGAAACTTCACTCAGAGGGTCGTGAGGATGTGGAGCGAGCTGCCAGTGCAAGTGGCGTATGCAAGCTCAATTTCAACATTTAAGAGAAATTTGGATAGGTACATGGATGGTAGGGGTATGGAGGGCTATGGTCCCAGTGCAGGTCAATGGGAGTAGGTAGTCTAAATGGTTCGGTACAGACAAGATGGGCCAAAGGACCTGTTGCTGTGCTGTACTTCTCTGTGAGTCTATGGCCAACACAGAGAACATGTTGGGGACAGTTCACAAGTGTCACCCCAGCACCATCATGACATGCTCACAACTTACTCGTCTTAACTTGTACATCTTTGGAGTGTGGGAGGAAACCAAATCACCCGGAGGAAACCCACAAGGTCAGGGCCAGAGCATACATTACGGAGTCCTTGGGGCAGCAGGGGTTTAACCCCAGTAGCTTAACAACATGAGCAGCTGCAAAAGAAGGGTTGGGCGTGCGGCTAGTAGCCCCATCCCATAAAGGCTCAGAGCTACAGAAATGCCTACAGAATCTCCAGAGACCTCATCCCTGGGCAGGGTAGGATCTTCAGAGATGAGCTACATCTGGGGACAACTTGAAGGACTGTTGCAGGACATAGGACTCCTGCAAGCTGCTGTTGGCTGCCCATGCCCCAGTAAGAGTGATGGACATGAGGAGTAGCAACATGTTACTTGCCAGCACCGGCGACCGTACCAGCCTTATGGTTATTCTAGCAAGTTTGAACAGCGTCCTGTTGCACTGCTCTTCAATGATATTGTTTTTCTTGTATTTACTGTGAATTCTGCAAGAAAATGAATCTCAGAGTTGTATATGGTAAGGTGTATGTACTTTGATAATTTACTTTGAACTTTGGACATTGATACTGCAACTTACTAGGGAGGCCCTCAGTTGCTCGGGGTCAACCGTGGATGTTGCATCCTAAACACAAAATAATCTGCAGATGCTGGGGTCAAAGCAACACTCACAACACGCTGGAGGAACTCAGCAGGTCGGGCAGCATCAACCCGACCTGGATCAAGATGCTGCCCGACCTGCTGAGTTCCTCCAGCATGTTGTGGATGTTGCATCCTAGCCGTCTGTTATACGCGTGCCCGGGCAGTGCAATGGCGAGCAAGCTGTTGCCCCGGCAACAGGCTCCCGCTCTCCACGCGGCTGAGGAATCCAAAGGAGTGGCAGAGACTGACACAGTTTGGCACCAGTGGCATTGTGGGAGTTGCCAGTCAGCACTGAACGCAACACAGGACTGCCTTAGGGATCTCATCACCGGTTATGGCCATGGGGTTTACCTCTGAAGCCCTCCCTGTGAGTGGATATGGCTGCAAGGCAGCGGAAATTCAAGATTAGAGTTATCCTTACTAAATGAGCTGCCAACCATGGTTGGTGAGCTCCATCTACCCGAAGTAACTGGTCTTAAGGTGACAGCACCCTGCCCTTCCCCTTTCTCCTCTCAATAGAGACGGTTCAGCTGGGCTTAGCAGCTAAACCACAGGTGAAGGTCAGGAATTGGACTTGGTTGTATTCTGCCTAGATACTTGGATAATACAGTAAACCTTTGAACCTTTGTAATTTATAGCAATTTGTCTTTGTACTGTACTGCTGCCACAAAACAACAAAGTGGACGTCGATGATAAAGCTCATTCTGACCACCAGGACCAAACAAACTTGAAGATGCTTGTAAATCATTATTACTCCAGTGTCTAGAAAATTTATTGATAGTTTTACGTGGTGGTAACAGTTCAGAGAATGTGGAGTGTTGCAAGGTTGTTCCAGTGAGTGTTCAGATTGTACATCTCGCCTGACTGTGTTTTCTTTTCTATTTGTAGTTACGCCATGGACAAGCAGGACACTTCAGCCCTTAAAAGGACCAGTGTTGTCAGCCCGACTATTCCTCCTCCAGCACCTCCCTCCAGCCCACCGATAGGTGAACTTTCACCACCTCCGCCACCAGCCCCAACTCAACTACCCCCGCCACCCCCATACATGGGGCTCGAGGGGCCTCCTATCTCTCCCCCACCACCGCCTCCCTCAGTTTCCCCGATGCAGTTTAACCAGCATTTCTCCAATGATGCCCCCTCAGTCCCTCCTCCTCCCCCTCCTCCCACTGATCACTTCCCTGCCGCCCCTGCCCAATTCCCAGCACCGGGAGGAGGTGGGGCTGCTCCTCCTCCTCCCCCTCCTCCTCCGCCGCCCCCTGGCCCACCACCTCCCGGGCCCACGATGTCATTTGGAGGTGGCACGGTGCCACCCCCCCCACCGCAGTCCTCTGACTCAAAGCCGAAAGCAGCTCTGCCGCCTGTGAGTGATGCCCGGACTGACCTGCTCTCAGCCATTCGGCAAGGTAAAACTGGGTGTAAAGACATTTTCTTTTATTATTTGTCCCATGAGCATCAAAAATTACGGTGAACTGCAGTGTGACACGCACAATGCTGGAAGAACTCAGCAGATGAGGCAGCACCTATGGGAGAGCGAGCCCCCTAATGTAATAACTGAACAAAGTCAGCTGAGACACTGAAGCTAATAGATATACAAGTGTTTATTCTTGCAAAAACAAGCAGCAGGCATCATACTGGGACACTCTTGGAAGAAGAGGTCTGCTCGACACAATATTAAATGACATTTTATATGCTAAAGATCAAAGGTAACAAGACAATTCCACAGTTACAATGTATCTACAATGCTTTCTTTGAATTACATATAGTTTTCAAACGCTATCTTCTTCGCACCCACGCTCCAGACACCCAGAATGAATGTTAACCCTCACAGACTCTGGGCTGCATTCATGCATATGCAGGCATCTCAATAGACAATAGGTGCAGGAGTAGGCCATTCGGCCCTTCAAGCCAGCACCACCATTCACTGTGATCACGGCTGATCATCCACTATCAGTATCCAGTTCCTGCCTTATCCCCATAACCTTTGATTCCGCTATCTTTAAGAGCTCTATCCATCTCTTTCTTGAAAGCATCCAGAGACTTGGCCTCCACAGGCTTCTGGGGCAGAGCATTCCATATATCCACCACTCTCTGGGTGAAAAAGTTTTTCCTCAACTCCGTTCTAAATGGCCTACCCCTTATTCTTAAACTATGGCCTCTGGTTCTGGACTCACCCATCGGCAGGAACATGCTTCCTGCCTCCAGCGTGTCCAATCCCTTAATAATCTTATATGTTTCAATAAGATCCCCTCTCAGCCTTCTAAATTCCAGAGCATACAAGCCCAGTCGCTCCAATCTTTCGACATGTGACAGTCCCGCCATCCCGGGAATTAACCTTGTGAACCTACGCTGCACTCCCTCATTAGCAAGAATGTCCTTCCTCAAATTTGGAGACCAAAACTGCACACAGTACTCCAGGTGTGGTCTCAAGTCTGATTGTTGTAAGCTGCGTTTTAAATTCAATCTGCAATCTCAATTCAATCTAAAGATTGACTGCTGGTGAAATTAATATTTGGTATACACTCTAACTCCAGAATACGCCCTAAAAGAGAGGAATTAAAAAAAAAAATCAACTTCTCAGGCCATAGCCCCTTATCAGAATTCTTTTACCCTGAACTTCCAGCATCTGCAGAATCTGTTGCATCAGTGAAATGCGTTGTTTGTGTCAATAACCGATACAGTCGAGGATATGCTAGGAAAAGCCTGCAAGTATCACGTCTCCAGCGCTGACGTATCATCCCCACAACTTTACAAACATGCCACTCTGCTTTCATTGGGTTATACTGAAGATCTCGGAAGGTTAGAGTGACAAACAATCTGCTGGAGGAACTCGGTGGGTTGGGGTGGATCTGGAGGATTTAGTTGAAACCTATCGAAAATTGGAAGGCCTCGATTGAGTGGATGTGGAGAGGATGTTCCCTATAGTCACTATAGTATTCAGGGGTTCCCAACCTGGGCTCCATGGGCCCCTTGATTAATGGTATTGGTCCTTGGCATCACAAAGGTTGGGAACCTCTAGTATAGTGGGAGAGTCTAGGATCAGAGGGTACAGCTTCAGAATAGAAGGAAGTCCCTTTAGAATGAAGATGAAGAATTTCTTTAGCCAGAGGGTGTTATATTTGTGGAGTTCTTTGTCACAGATGACTGTCTAGGCCATGTCATTGGGTATACTTAAAGTAGGGGTTGATCGGTTCTTGATTTGTAATGGCGTCAAAGGTTACTGGGAGAAGGTGGGATAGTTAATGAATCAGGCATGATAGAATGGTGGAGCAGACTTGATGACTGAATGGCCTAATTCTGCTTGTATGTCTTATGGTTTTATAGATGTAACTGAGTGCTCAGTTATCAACATAGAACATAGAAGCGTACAACACAGGAATGGGGCATTCAACCCACAATGTTGTGCGAAATCTACTAAAAAGAAAATCAAAAAACCCCAACAACTAATCCCTCCTACTTACACAATGTCTATATCCCTCCATCTTCCTCATGTTAATGTGCCTATCCAAACATCTCTTAAAAGCCTCTAATATATTTGCCTCTGCCACCACTCATGCAGCACATTCTTGGTATTCACTACTCTGAGTTTAAAAAAAACTTGCCCCTCACACCCCTCTTGCCTTCAATGCATGCCCTCTGGTACTAAGCATTTCTACCCAGGGAAAAAGACACTGCCTGTCTACTTCATCTATGCCTCTCATGATCTTACAAACCTTTATCAGATCTCCTCTCAGCTTCCGCCGAGTGGGATTGAACGTGTTCAAAGGATACACCTGATTGGAGCAGCAAAACTAATCCAAAATCAAGACAAAACAATTGCCACTAGCCTGTAACTGCCACAGGGTTGTTATTATTGCATTATTCCCTCAGCTCCTTCATCCAATGAAATGATTGTTTCAAAGTGTCGAATTCCTTATTTTGAATCTTTATTAGCAATTAGTAAACATACAATCTTGAAGCAATGAATTTAAACGTATCCAAGTGTAAGCTAAGTGTTATTCAGTGATATTAAGTGGTCAGCAAATATATGACCTCCACCGGTCCTGAGTTACAAGCTGCCACGAAATAAGCAAGAATACGAAACTTATTCCCTTCGCTTTTGCCATGCCTTCAGTCATGTGACTAGTTACCATAATACAGAATACATGGCTCCTACACTGACGTCTCACTCCTATTATGTATTCAATAGGCTTCCAGCTTCGTAAAGTTGAAGAGCAGAGAGAACAGGAGGAAAAGCGGGACCGTGTTGGGAATGATGTGGCCACAATCCTGTCACGGCGTATCGCAGTCGAGTACAGCGATTCCGAAGAATCAGAATTCGATGACGAGGAGTGGTCTGACTGAGCTGAGCAACACCAACACACCAGTCACCAGCAGCCAAAATTCTTGTTTTAAAAAGCCAAACCATTCCCAACAACGCCTCTCCACATAGGCGTAGTACTCTAACGTGTTATTTGCACAGGCTGTGAATGTGTTGGGGAAGATGTCAGACAAGGAAAACACTCGGTATTATAATCAGGCAGATATCAAATGAAGTGCCATGTATATGATTCAGCAGGAAGATAGATAAGTGTGTTACAGATCACTGGATTATTAAAATGGAAGCAGTTTGCTGCCTTGTTTTAGATTGGTGGTGCACACGATTATCCAGTAATTGGAGTAATGTATTTATCAGCCAATATTTTTATTAATGGTATACTGCTTTTTAATCAAGTACAGTAGCTAGAATGAGATTCTGTAATCTGCACACAGTAAATATGTATATGCGGTTATAATGAATCCATATTCACACATTTGCCAGTGCTGAAAGGTTTATATATATTTTTAAGACATTGCTATAGACTTAATAAATCTCCAAGTAATCAAACCAATTTGCCTGTTGTGTAATTAGCATCACCAAAGTGCATTATGGGGGGGGAAATTTACATGGAACCTGTCTTTGTAGAAATCTCCTGACTTTTAACCATTTTAATTTTTGAATATGGCATACTGGTGCCAAAACAGGATACCAATTACTTGTATTAATTGCCTGGTAAGGAACCTGGCCAACCAAAAAATGACTCTACATGTTATGAGAGTGCTGCAATTAAATCTTTGCTTTGTTTACATCAGTTTATGGGTGTTTCTAAATCTTGCTTATGCAATCAATTAATAATCTTTTGTGAAGAGAGACAGCTTCACTGGCAAACTATGCAAATTTAGCACTAGTTAGACTAACTGGTTTTATTATTTTTAACACAGTAGGGTTCAAATTGCCCTGATCTAAATTTATCAGGTTATTTTCATTCTGCTTTGGGGTAAAATTTTGTAATAACGTGTTCGTAATCACATAGCTGGGTTGCAATTTTATAATTTCCTCCCCTCTTTGATGTTTCTAAGAAGTGGGGAATTGCATTTGATTTCCTGGATTATTCCAAGTAAATGTGCAGCCAGAAATGTATTTAATTAGAACTTTATGTAACTAAAGTTTGCTATGGATATCAAAGCCTTGAAATAAATGATTTACCAACGATGTAAAATTTAATTGATTTGATTTTGTTTTCCAACACGCACACTAGTGGCCACTTTGTAAGGTACACCTGTACACCTCGCTAATGCAGTATCTGATCAACCTATCATGTGGCAGCAACTCAATGCCTGAAAGCATGCAGACATGGTCAAGAGGTTCAGCTGTTCAGACCTAACATTAGAATGGGGAAGAAATGTGATCTAATTGACTTTGACCATAGAATGATTGCTGGTGCCTGACTGAGTGGTTTGACTCCCTCAGAAACTGCTGATCTGGGATTTTCACAATTACAGTCTCTAGAGTTCAGAGAATGGTGTAAGAGACAGAAAAGTGAGTGGCAGTTCTGTGGGCAAAAATGCTTCTTGTTGAGAGAGGTCAGAGGAGAATGGTCAGACTAGTTCAAACTGTCAGGAAGGTGACAGCAACACATGATTTACTGTCACCTACCTGGCAGTATGAGCAGCAGGTGCATATCACAACTTCTGGTTACATGACCACTGACGCCAGGTAGACAATCTCTTGCAAAGGCAAACCACTTCTATGGAAAAATTTGCCAAGAGCAATCATGGTCATGGAAAGAGCATGATCATCCTTGCCCTACGACACTTTATCTAAACCCCTCTGATCATCCTCGCCCTACGACACTTTATCTAAACCCCTCTGATCATCCACGCCCTATGACACCCTATCTAAACCCCTCTGATCACCCACGCCATACGACACCCTATCTAAACCCCTCTGATCATCTACGCCATACGACACCCTATCTAAACCCCTCTGATCACCCACGCCATACGACACCCTATCTAAACCCCTCTGATCACCCACGCCATACGACACCCTATCTAAACCCCTCTGATCACCCACGCCATACGACACCCTATCTAAACCCCTCTGATCACCCACGCCATACGACACCCTATCGAAACCCCTCTGATCACCCACACCCTACAACACCCTATCTAAACCCCTCTGATCACCCAAGCCATACGACACCCTATCTAAACCCCTCTGATCACCCACGCCATATGACACCCTATCTAAACCCCTCGTATAATATCACTACTACCCTTAAAATGGATCCAAGTTTAAAATGGTCGGTATTGTGTCTAATTAAAACTAAATGCACCAGATTCAAATTATTTCTCATTTTAAAAAAATGCTGCAAATAGTATTTAAATCTAATTTTTTTTATTGCATAGCAACTAACTGATAGTTATGTGTAGTGAACAGCATACTGACTGGCTGCATTATGGGCTGACATGGAAACACCAAAGGCCTTGAATGGAACATCCTACAAAGGGTAGAGGGTTTGGCTCAGTACATCACGGATAAAGCCCGCCCATCCATTAAGCACATCTACATGAAACACTCATAGGAAAGCCCACCACCCAGGTCATGCTCTCTTCTCAATGGTGTCATCAGGTAGAAGGTACAAGAGCCTCAGGACTTACACCACAAAGTTCAAAAACAGTTATTACTCCTCAACCATCAGGCTCCTGAACAAAAGGGGATAACTACACTCACTTGCCCATCCATTGAGATGTTCCCACAACCAGTGATCTCACTCTAAGGACTCTTTATCTCATTATCTCGTTCTCGTTATTTATTGCTATTTATTTATATTTGCATTTGCACTGTTTGTTGTCTTCTGCACTCTGGTTGATCTTTCACTGATCCTGTTATAGTTACTATTCTATAGATTTGCTGAGTATGCCCACAGGAAAATGAATCTCAGGGTTGTATATGGTGATATAAATGTACTTTGATAATAAAATTTACTTTGAACTTTAACATTCCCCAGGTTTGGCTAGTTTTTCAAACACGATTCTACAGCGAGGTCTATGTGGTGGGAAATACAGGGAATTCATTGGAATTTGAAGAATGAGAGAGCAAGCTTCCCACGTTCCAGGTGAGTAAACAGTGCAACCATAATCAGCTGACTCAGTCATTCCACACGAGCCAAGTAGAAAGCACGCGAGCAAGCTGCATCACTGCATGGTACGGATACTGCACTGCAGTGGGCAGGACTGCTCCACAACAGGTAGTCAAAACTGCCCAACGCATCGCCGGCAGCAGCCAACCCGCCATACACAGAAAGGTGCCGGAAAAGGGCCAGTAACATCATGAAGGATCCCACCTAGCCTACTCATGGACTGTTCGTCCCATTTCCATCAGGGCAGAGGCTACATAGCATCTACGCCAGGACCACCAGACTCAAAAACAGTTCCTTTCCCCAAGCAGTAAGACTGATCAACACCTCCACCCACTAACCCACCCCCAACCACCACTACTTTATAACTTCCTGTCAGAGTCACCTGATGTACGTTCTTGTGCCGAGCATCACTTTATGGACATACAATCAATCTATGTATATAAGATTATTGTCGTGGTCTTTCATGGTTTTTTTTGTACTACATCAGATCCAGAGTAACAATTACTTCATTCTCCTTTACCCCTGTGTACTGGAAATGGTGTTAAACAATCCTGAGTACATTGAGAAAGATGGCATGGACCAGATGGTGGAGATCTTCATGGGTCAATGTCTTCTGCAGATACTGCCGATGGTCGGATGAGTGTGCAATGTGCCATGTCCATTGTCTTTGTTGAGGTTTATTCTGAGCAGCTGCATAACATAGGACCCTGCACAAAACAGGATATCCCCAGAGATACCATCATCATCATTATATGCCATGTTTTATGATGTGGGTGATCATGGTCTTTTCATGACCATGACCATTCTTGGCAAACTTTTCTACAGGAGTGGTTTGCCATTGCCACCTTCTGGGCAGTGTCTTTACAAGACGGGTGACCCCAGCCATTATCAATACTCTTCAGAGATTGTCCGTCTGGCATCTGGGATCACATAACCAGGACTTGTGATGTGCACCAGCTGCTCATACGACCGTCCACCACCTGCTCCCATGGGTTCACGTGACCCTGATCGGCGGGGCGGGTTAAGCAGGTGCTGCAAGTTGCCCAAGGGTGACCTGCTACTAGCGGAGGGAGGGAGCATCTTACACCTCCTTTGGTAGTGATGCCTCACTACCAGACAAGCTCAACGCCTTTCATGCCCGCTTTGAAAGACTGCAGCTGTGAGGATCCGTGCTGCACCCAGTAACCCTATGATCTGTCTCAGAGACTGACTTTCAGGAAGGTGGGCAGACCCTGATTGAGTACCTGGTAGTTTAAAAACTTGTGCCAACCAACTGGCAGGTGTATTCAAAGACATTTTCAACCTCTCACTGCTATGGTCAGAAATTCCCACCCACTTCATAATGGCAACAGTTATATCAGTGCCCAAGAAAAGTAGTGTGAGCTACCTTAACAGCTATCATCCTGTAGCACCCTTATCTACAGTGATGAAATGCTTTGAGAGGTCGGTCATGGCTGGAATTAACACTTGGACCTAGACTGACTGCAGTTTGCCCATCACCACAATAGGTCTACAGCAGACACAACCTCAATGGCTCTTCACATGGCCTTGGATCACCTGGACAATACGAACACCTATGTCAGGATGCTGTTCATTGACTATAGCTCAGCATTTAACACCATCATTCCGACAATCCTGATGAAAAAGCTACAGAACCTGGGCCTCTGTACCTCCCTCTGCAAATGGATCCTCGACTTCCTAACCAGAAGACTACAGTCTGTGCAGATTGGTGATAATATCTCCTCCCTGCTGACGATCAACACTGGTGTACCTCAGGGGTGTGTGCTTAGCCCACTGCTCTACTCTCTCTACACCCATGACTGTCTGTCTAGGCGTACCTCAAACACCATCTATAAATTTGCTGATGATACAGAATCTCAGATGGTGCGTACAGGAGCGAGATATACCAGCTAGATGAGTGGTGTCACAGCAGCAGCCTTTCACTCAACGTCAGCAAGACGAAAGAGCTGATTGTGGACTTCAAGAAGGGAACACAAGCCAATCCTCACTGAGGGATCGGAACTGGAGAGAGTGAGCAATTTCAAGTTCCTGAGTGTCAATGTCTCTGAGATTCTAACCTGGTCCGAACATATCAATGCAGCTATAAATAAGGCATGGCAGAGGCTATATTTTATTAGGAGTTTGGGACTTAGCTTGTCACCTAAAACACTCGAAAACTTCTGCAGATTTATGGTGGAGAGCATTCTGACAGGCTGCATCACTGTCTGGTATGGTGGAGGGTGGAGGGGGGGGCGGTGCGGCACAGGACTGAAAGAAGCTACAGAAAGTTCTGAAATTAGTCAGCTCCATCACGGGCACTAGCCTCTGAGGTATCCAAGATACCTTCAAGGAGCGACCGCTCAAAATGGCAGTGTCCATCATTAAGGACCCCCACCACCCAGGGCATGCCCTCTTCTCATTGCTACAATCAGAAAGGAGGTACAGGAGCCTGAAGACACACACTCAGTATTTCAATAACAGCTTCTTCCCCTCTGCCATCCAAGTCCTGAATGGACACTGAACCCATGACCTCTGCCTCACTTTTTAATGTTTTTGCACTATTTTAAATTTAATTACTTAACACGCATCTATCTACTGACTGCAATTGATCTATTACTACGTATGCATTGTTCTGCTGATACAAAGTTAACAAATTTCACAACATATGCTGGTGATATTAAACCTGATTCTGATTCTTTTTTGATTTAAATGCACATCCAGATATTTGAATATTGTTAGTTCCACCATCCACTCAAGCAGTGTGTTCCAGACTGAAGGCACCAACTGGGCAAAATAATTTCTCCGATCCCCTTTAAACCTATTCCTCTCCTTTGCATCAAATAAAATTAAATTAACTTAAATCTTGCTTCAAAAAGGCAGCAAAACATTATTTAAGCAGAAGTGGATGTGCACATTTGAAAAAGCTGCAGACGGTTCAAAGGTCCAATTTAATGTCAGAGAAATGTATACAATATACATCCTGAAATGCTTTTTCTTTGCAAACATCCACGTAAACAGAGGTGTGCCCCAAAGAATGAATGACAGTTAAATGTTAGAACCCCAAAGCGCCCCCCCAGCTCCCCCCTCCCATGCATAAACAGCAGCAAAGCAACGACATCCCCCACCGAGCACTCAGCATGAGCAAAGACACAGACTGACAAAGTCCTGACTGATGAGTCCGGCCCGAAACGTCGACTGATCATTTCCACGGATGCTGCCCGACCTGCTGAGTTCCTCCAGCGTGTTGTGAGTGTTGCTTTGACCCCAGCATCTGCAGATTATTTTGTGTTTAAGACACAGACTTGCAGTTTCCCGAAAGACTTTGCGTTTCACCCAGTATTCGACATACCACAAGTTTTCGCTCCCTAATAGGGGAGAAAGAGATGTCTCCGTTTTCACGGTGAGCAGTGAGACAGGACAAAGTCGCTGGATTACAATATTAAAAGTCCACCACGTCGCTTTTTTCGAGCGCTGTGCCTGAAGATTGCAAAGATCCCGGGTCTCCAGGAACACAATTGGGTCTCCTGCCGTGACACCGACCTCAATCCGCCCGTCTCCAGAGCCTCAAGATCCTAGGCTTCCGAATTTGAGCTGGACTGTTAGGCGTTCCAAACAACAACGGCCGGTTGTGAAACCCCGAGAACGGGTCCCATTCCCGTAAAGAACCAAAGTCAGCGCGTAACTCCAGGTCAGGGTCTTCAAAATAACCCTGAAAGAGAAAAATAGAGATATTAAAGATGGAAATGGAGCAGTTTCCGAAGATGCCAGCAAAGGAGTCACAACTAGGTGCCATTAAAGTTCAAAGTTCAAAGTAAATTTATTATCAAAGTACATATTTGTCACTATATACAATTCTGAGATTCATTTTCTTGCGGGCATACTCAGTAAATCCCAGCTGTCCAACCAGCATCCTCTTTGACTTTCTACCATCAGGCAGGATACAAGACAAGATGTATAAAGACAAGAACGGTCAGGATGGAGAACAGTTTCTTCCCTCGGGCCATTAGGCTTCTGAACTTCCTGTCACATCGCATTTGAAGGGTCATCGGTTAATTTGTACTGTACCCAACAATATTTAATTTATGCACTTCATTTTGTTTATACGTGCGTATTAATTTGTAGATTTAATTCTTACTTTCCTAAGTTACTGTGTGTTATATGTGTACTACCGTGTTTTACACTCTGGTCCGGAGAAACATTGTCTTGATTGTATCTGGTTAATTGACAATAAACTTGACTTGACTTGATAATGACCCTGCGTCTGATTCTGATTCTAGCCAATCATGGAGTGATTTAAATTCAACTTCTGAAGTTCAGCTGCTTTTCAGACAGAGATTTATATCTGTCATTGAAAAGTAGTCCTTCATTACACTAATGACAATATCCTTGCATGTTGTGCTCTGTCTGATATTTGCCCTTGTAATTCCTTGCTGCGGCACTCCAGTCTGACGTTAAACATGATTCACGGTTGTGGCGCAGTTATGGTCATGTCTTCTCCCTGCCTCTGGAGGGCACCGCTGTAACACCACACTGATTCTTCTGACAACCGGTGAACTAGCAAGGACGCGAGGAACGCTTAGACTGAAACAGAACTTGACATAAAACGCAGAACGTTACAGCACAATACAGACACCTCGACTCACCTGTTTGCTGACCTTTTAACCTACTTCAACATCAGTCTAAACCCTCCCTCCCAGATAGCCCTCCATTTTAATTTCATCTATTTGCCTATCTCTGTGGTATCTCCCTTTCCTACCTTTCCACCACCCCGGCAATGAATGCAATCCATACACTCACCACTTCGTGAGCAAAAAATCTACCTCCCCCTATACTTCCCTCCAATCACCTTAAAATTCTTCCCCCTCGTATTAGCCATTTCCACCATGGGAAAAGTCTGTCTCTAAATTAAATATTGCTGGGTACAGTACAAATCTGTGCCTCTACATCCTTAGGAGTTTGCAGAGATTGGGCATGACATCTAAAACTTTGACAAACTTCTATAGATGTGAGGTGGAGAGTATATTGACTGGCTGCATCACAGCCTGGTATGGAAACACCAATACCCTTGAATGGAAAATCCAACAAAATGTAGTGGATTCAGCCCAGTCCGTCCTGGGTAAAGCCCCCTTTGTCTGCTTGAAACGCTGTCATAGGAGAGTGGCATCCATCATCAGGAATTCACACCATCCAGGACATGCTCCCTTCTCGCTGCTGCCATCAGGAAGAAGGTACAAGAGCCTCAGGACCTGTACCACCAGGTTCAGGAACAGTTACTACCCCTCAACCATCTTGAACCAAAGGAGAAAACTTTACCCAGCCTCAGTTGTCCCATCATGGAAATGTTCCCACAACCAACGGACTCACTTGGAAGAAAAGACTCCTCATCTCGTGTCCTCATTATTTATTGCTACTTGTTTATATTCGCACTTGTACAGTTGTTGTCTTTCGCACTCCTGTTAATCACCCTAGTTGGCTGGTCTTTCCTTGACCCTGTTATAGTTACTATTCTATAGATTTGCTGAGTATGCCTGCAGGAAAATGAATCTCAGGGTTGTATATAGTGACATATATATATACGCTGATAATAAAATTTACTTTGAACTTTACCATATGTGCACCTCTGTCAACCCTTCTCACGTCCTCCTTCACTCCAAAGGAAAAAGCTCAAACTCGCTCAACTTCTCCATGTCAGACAAGTTCTCTGATCCGGACACAATCCTTGTAGATCTGGTAAAGCGGTGACATACTCTCCTTTCATTAGCAGCATCGGGGAAGAGACACAGGAGCCCGCAGATGCACCATTCTAGAGCGCTCCTGAAAATCTTATATAACATTTGGACAGGAAAGGGACTAGCAGATATCCAAGGATCTGCTTCTGAACTGTGGAACTCTGTGACTTGGTGCAGCAGGGTAGGGTAGTGGTGAACACAACGCTTTACAGTGCCAGCAGTCCAGGTTCAACTCCCGCCACTGCCTGTAAGGAGTTTGTACCTTCTCCCTGTGACCACAAGGGTTTCCTCCGGGTGCTCTGGTTTCCTCCCACAGTCCAAAGACGTACCGGTTGGAGGGTTAATTTGTCATTGTAAATTATCCCGTGATTAGGCTGGGGTTAAAACGGGGCTTGCTGGGCAGTGTGGCTCGAAGAGCCGGAAGGACTATTCTGTGTTGTAACTCAATAAGTAAATAAAAATGAAAGACTTGTGACACGTTCATGATTTAATGGCATGTCTTTGTTCAACGGGGGTGGGTGCCCAGCGCTCAGCCGGGGGCCGTGGTCGAGTGGTCGGCGACTTGGCCGGCTGCCCCCACCGGACTTGGTCTGGTGAGGAGGGTGTGAGGACACCCAGCAGGACTAAAAAAAACAAGACCTGACAAAGGACGGATGAGCTCCTTGTGAGCCAACGGCCATCTTCCATGGAAGAGATTAAAGCCTCACCACGTATCTACGAATCGTATGCGATGCACCTAGTTAGAAGAGAGATGATGAACTTGGGCGTTGCACCGTGTGCCTGGACCTGCCCAAGGCCTCCGCCTGAGGAAGGGCCGAGCTCGAAGAAGTGGCCGCGGCTGGAGGCCGACACGGTCTCGGGCTCGAGTTTGGCGGGCAGTGCCAAGGCGGCCAGCGAGAACAAACTGGAGGAGAGGCTGTACTCGGTGCTGTCATAAGATCGAAGAAGATGGAGGTGCATAGCCACCAACCCTGGATTCGGGACGGCACCCACTGACTGACTGACTTTGTTTGACAGGGCAGGGGAGAATTTAAGATGTGAAAATGACTGGAGGGAAATGTTGTGATAGACTTCTCTAAGCCAGATTTTCAAACAGGGCAGCACAGTAACGTCGTTGTTAACATAACACTTTACAGTGCCAGGAACTCAGGTTCAATTCCTGCCGCTATCTGTAAGGACGTTCTCCCCGAGACCGCGTGGGTTTCCTCCGAGTGTTCCTGTTTCCTCCCACAGTCCAAACATGCGTGGGTGAGGGTTGGTAAGTTGTGGGCATCCTCTGGTGGTGATGGAAGCTCGGTGATTGGTTGAGTCTGTGGTGAGGAAGGAACATGTGATGTTAGCATCTATTTTGAGAGGACAAGAATATAAAAGCAAGGATATAGTGTTGAGTTTTATAAAGCACTGGTGAGGACTCACTTGGAGTATTGAGAACAGCTTTGGGCCCCTTATCTAAGAAAGGATTGCTGACATTGAGGGGTCAAAGGGGATTCATGAAAACAATTCTGGGATTGAAAGGCTTGTCATATGAGGAGTGTTTGATGATTCTGAACCTGAACTCACTGGAATTCAGAAGAAATGAGGTGGGATCTCATTGAAAGCTGTTGAACCTTGAAAGGCCTTGAGAGAGTGGATATTGTGGGAGAGTCTAAGACCAGAGGACACAGCTTCAGAACAGAGGGACATCCATTTCGAAAAGAGATGAGGAGGAATTTCTTTAGCCAGAGAGGTGAATCTGTGGAATTTGTTGCCACAGGCAGCTGTGAAGGCTGAGTCTTTGGGTATATTTAAGGCAGAGGTTGATCGATTCTTGAATAGTCAGGGCATGAAGGGTTACAAGGAGAAGGCAGGAAATTAGGGCTGAGAGGGAAAATGAATTGGCTATGATGAAATGGTGGAGCAGATTTGAAGGGCTGAATGGCTTAAATCTGTGGGCCGATCCCAGCACATCCTCGGACTCTGCTAGTTCTTGATTCAAACAACGTATTTCACAGTATATTTCGATGTTCTGGTGTATAAGTGTGACAAAGACAGCTGATACTTATCAAGTAAGATCGGACTGAGATGCTTAAGTACAATTAAATTTACTTGGTTATTTCAGATTGATGGTAAAAAGCTTCATTTCCTTTGTGCAAGATTTTTTTATTTTCACATTATATGTCAATGATTTGGATGACAGAATTGATGGTTTCGTGGTGGCCCAAGTTTGCAGATGATATGAAGGTGGGTGGAGGGGTGGTATAAGAAATGGCAGATGGAATAAAGTGTAGAGAAATGTATGGTCAAGCACTTTAGTAGAAGGAATAAAGGTGTAGACTATTTTTTAAATGGGAAGAAAATTCAAGAATCAAAAGTGCATGGGGACTTGGGAGTCTGCGTGTAGGATTCTGTAAAGGTTAACTTGCAAATTGAGTTGGTGGCTCATTTGCTCATTATGTGCCCAGTCATATAACGTGGGCAATCATGGTCTTTCCATACCATGATGGTTCTTGGCAAATTGTTCTCCAGAAGTGATTTGCCATTGCCTTCTTCTGGGCAGTGTCTTTACAAGATGGGCGACCCCAGCCATTATCAACACTCTACAGAGACTGTCTGCCTGACGTCAGTGGTCACATAACCAGGAATTGTGATGTGCACCAGCTGCTCCCATGGCTCCATGTGGCCCTGATCAGGGGCTGAGCTGGAGCTACATCTTGCCCAAGAGTGACCTGCAGGCTAGCAGTGGGAAGGAGCACCGTACACCTCCTTTGGTAAAGACATGTCTCCACCCTGTCACCCTGAGTCAGTGGTAAGGAAGTCAAATGGGATGTTAACATTTATTTCAAGAGGACCAGACTATAAAATCAAGAATGTGATGCTGAGGCTTTATAAGGCATTGATCAGACCGCACCTGGAATATTGTGAGCAGTTTTGGGCTCCTTATCTGAAAGATGTGCTGGCATTGGAGAGTATTCGGAGGAGATTCACAAGAATTATTCTGGGAATGAAAGGGTTAACATATGAGAAGATTTGATGGCTCTGGAGTTTAGACGAATGGAGAGGATCTCATTGAAACCTATTGAATATTGAAAGGTCGAGATAGAGAATCAGGTTTAATTTCATTGGCATATGCCGCGAAATTTGGCATTTTGCGGCAACAGTACATTGCAGTATATCATAATTTTTAAAATCAATAAATTACAATAATAGATAAATATATATATATAAAATTAAGTACGTAGTGCAAAAAGAGAGCGCAATGAAAATAGTGAGGTAGTGTTCATGGGTTCAACGTCCATTCAGAAATCAAATGGCAGAGGGGAAGAAGCTGTTCTTGAATCACTGAGTGTCTGTCTTCAGGATCACATACCTCCTCCCTGATGGTAGCAATGAGAAGAGGGGATATCCTGGGTGATTAGGGTCCTTAATGATAGATGCCATCTTCTTGAAGCATCAGCTTTTGAAGGTGTCTTCAATGCTGGGCTTTTTCCAATCCTGTATGCCAGATGGTGGTATAACCAGTGGATGTTGAGAGGATGATTCCTGCAGTATGAGAGTCTAGGACCAGAGAACACAGCCTCAGAATAGAGAGATGTCCGATTAGAACGGAGGCGAAGAGGAATTTTAACCAGAGGGTGGTGAATCTGTGGAATTCATTGCCACGAACAATTGTGGAGGCCAAGTCATTGGGTATGTTTAAAATGGATGTTAACAGGTTCATGATTAGTTGCGGTGTAAAAGGTTGTGGGGAGAGGGCAGGAGATTGGGATTGAGAGGGATAATAAATCAGCCACGATGGAATGGAGGAGCAGACTCGATGGGCCAAATAGCTTGATTTTTCTCCTATATCTCATGGCCTTATTATCTTAAGATGTTAAACTTCTGGTTGGGTTGAGTTGTTCTCCGATCTTGGCAATTTACTTGCTAACATTTCGTCACCGTACAAGGAGACATCATTACTGCACGGTTAATAGTACTAACGATATCTCCCCACGTGGTGATAAAACATTCACAAGTAAATTGCCAAGGTTGGAGGACAACTCAACCCAAGCATCAGCCACCCTGAATTACATATCGTCTGAATATTAAACTTCTCTCTGGAGTACTTAACTGATCTTTTAGAGCTGAGAGCTGTGCGTTGGGTTTTATCTGCCCGCTGTTTCAATGTTCCACATCAGGGAAACTGTTTAAACATAAATGGTTACCAACTAAAGTTGGAGAAAGTTTTTTTTTCTGGGGATTGTGAGTCTGGAAATTGCTTCTTCAAAGGCCAGTGGAAGCAGAGACTGAAATATTATTGGGGCAGAGGTAAATAAATTCTTGATAAGCAAAGGGGCAAACAGTGACAGAATGGCAGCTAGACATATGGCTAATGTTACCATCAAATAGTCACAAGGTTATTGAATGGATTCAAAGTACATTTATTATCAAGGGATTATAAATTATACAATCTTGAGATTTGTCTGCTCGCAGACAGCCACAAGACAAAGAAACCCGAAAGAACCCAATCAAAAAAAAGACCAACACCAGAGTGGCAGGGCAAGTTCAAGAGGCTGAATCTGGCTCCTGACTCATTCACCACACTTCAGGTTTGGTTCTTTGGAGGAAAACAAGAAATGCCATCATTCACTCTAGAACATTTCCTTCTGCTTGGGGTTTATTTTAATCTAAGACTTTTACAAAACTTTAAAACTGGCAAGGAGGGCCAGCCAGCTCACATCTTGCACAGCTTCTTAAATAAATAATTCTTCCCCCTTTTCCCCCTTCCTCTTTTCCTTCTAAAGAGGGAAAGATGTTGAATATGTAATGATGAACACTCCGCACCATTTCCTGTTGCTGTATAGAAAACAAACAGCAGTGTAGTTTCAGAAGCGATAACTGTTTCTATTGAGTGTGTCTTTACCACTACGGCCTACAGATACCCCCCTTTGCTTTCCTCCAATCACCTTAAAATTATGTCCCTCGTATTAGCAATTGCCACCCTGTCCATGCCTCTAATCATCATATACACCTCTGTCAAGTCACCTCTCATCCTCCATCACTCCAAAGAGAAAAGCCCACTCAACCTACCTTCATAAGACACGCTCTTTAATCCGGGCAGCATCCTGGTTAATCTCCTCTGCACCCTCTCTAGAGCTTCCACATCCTTCCTATAATGAGATGACCAGAACTGAACACAGTTCTATAAGACTGTGAGACATAGGAGTAAAATTAGGCCATTTGGCCCATCGAATCTGCTCCACCATTTAGTCATGGCTGATTCTTTTTTTCCTCCCCTCCTCAGCTCCACTCCCTGGCCTTCTCCCGGTAACCTTTGATGCTGCGTCCAATCAGGAGCCTGAATTCTCCGAGTGTGTTTCTACTGTGACTGTCTGCAAGAAAATGAATCTCAGGGATGTATGTGGTGATGTATACCTACTTTGATAATAAATTTACTTTGAACTTTGAAGTGGAGATGTTAAGGGATGGAATTCCAGAGTCAATGGGTTTGGTAAAATGATTCCAACAGGGAGGCTCCAAATGAAGGAAACTCTTAGATGGACACGTGGATGAAAGAAGAATGGAGGGCTATGTGGCGGGGGGTGGGGGGGAGGCTTAAATTGATATTGGAGTCATTTGAAAGGTTGGCAAACTTTGTGGGCTGAAAGACCTGTATTTTTCTGTACTGTATGATACTCTATTTTCTATATAAAACACTTTGAACAAGTTTTTGGTCAATTTGGCTTAATGTATCCGGAAGTCACTCAGTTCAAATTTCATTGATAATTTTCCAGTAAAGAACAAGGGCATTTTGATACAGTAAAGGCACTATACAAACACAACTTGTTGTTCTCAGCAGAATCTGTCTGGTGTTCATCCCCAGGGAACGAGTTAAAGCCTTCCACACGTGACGAATTGGAATAATTTAAGTGTCTTCCATGTAAACAATCCCAAAGAGAGTGTGAACGAACAAGCTGAGGATTCATGGTGGAAAATGACTCCTCATCAGCCAGCGGCTTGTACCTACCCACCACCATTCACCTGGTAAAACCTTCTCAGATATCCAACAATTTCTTATATTCTGTCTCCAAGTGTTTTGATCCGTTCAGCTTGGCAACTTGCCATTCAGGAAACTCAAATGATTATTCAGCCACAAGCCAAATACTGCAGGTGCTGGAATTGTGAAATCAAAACCAATAGTGCTGGAACCAGGCAGCACCTGGTGAGAAGTCATGGAGTTAACGTGTCAGGGCACTGCCCTTTCTCAGAAATGAGAAAAGGTATCTATTTATTTGTTTGTTTATTTGCATATCTATCTATCTATTTATCTATCTATCTATCTGTCTGTCTGTCTACCTATTTATCTGTCTGTCTATCTATCCATCTATCTACCTATTTATCCATATATCTATCTGTCTATCTATCTATCTATCTATCCATCTATCCAGCCACCTATGGATCTATCTATCTGTCTGCCTATCTATCAATCTATCTATCTGTCTACCTATCTTTCTGTCATAAGCTTATGTATGTATTGATTGATTGAGAAATAGCGTGGAGTAGGCCCTTACAAAAATGACAAATAAGAGAGATTCTACAGATGCTGGAAATCTTCAACAACACACACAAAATGTTGGAGTAACTCAGCAGGTCAGGTGCATCTGTGGACATAACAAACAGTCGACGTTTCGTGCCGAGAAAGCTAGAAAAGAAGCAAGTTTTTAAGTTATAGAGAAAGTGAGGAGGGACGATATGAATGAAACGTTCTGGACTTGTATGTCTGGATTTGCATTTGCTGACAGTAAACACACCTGATTTACAAACACCTCCATCCTCAAATCCAAGACTTCCTTTATTAAACCGTGTCACACTCCAACTCTGCACCTTTGTGGCCGTCCTCTTTCATTGTCAGACAGTCTGATGCTGCCACACATCTCATACATTTTCAGAATTAGAATTATGTTACTGACATATGTTGACACATCAAAAAGGGGCAGAGATAAAGATTAGCTTTATTTGTCACATACAGTGAAATGTGTCATTTGTATCAGATCAAATCAGCGAGGATTGCGTTGCGGACAGCCACAAGTTTTGCCATGCTTCCCGTGCCAACGTAACATGCCCAGAACTCACTAACCCCAACCCGTATGCCTTTGGAATCTGGGAGGAAACCGGAGCACCTGGAAGAAACCCATGTGGTCATGGGGAGAACATACAAACTCCTTATAGACAGCAGCAGAAATGGAATGCTGCCATCTGAGCTATGCCACCTTCTCACAGCTACCATCGGGCAGGAAGAACCAAAGTCTGATGTCCAATCCCACCAGGTTCAAGAACAGTTAGCGCCCTTCAACCATTTGGCTTTTGATTCAATCGGCACAATGTGAATCACCATAGTTTAGCAACACGATGGCAACTTAATCACTCTGCACTATAATGGACTCTGAGCTTTATTTTCCACTAACTGTGTTCTTTCTAGTAAAACCTTTTTATAATTTATATTTAATTGATGTTTTACTTGTGAATGCTGCTTATCTGAAGCGGTATGAATGCGATGCTGCTGCAAGTAAGTTTTTCACTGAACCTGAGCACACGTGTAGTTGTGCAGATGACAATAAACCCGACTTTGATTTCTGGCTTTGAATTTCCCAAGCAGTCTTTCCAAAAATATGAGTTGATCTCTGTAGAATAACTAACTATGCTGTATTGATAATATAGGAATCTTGTGTTCCCATTTGGATGATTCTTGTATGAAGCAGCGAGACCCTTTAAAAGGCTTTGCTTACAGATGAAAATAATACATATTAGTCAATAGCAACAGCCACAAAATGCCGGAGAAACTCAGCAGGTCAGGCAGCGTCTATGGAAATATATAAGCAGTTGACGTTTTGAGCCAAGATGCTTCTTCAGGACTGGAAAGGAAGTGGGGACATGGCAGAATGAAAAGGTGGGGGGAGGAGAAGGAGAAATAGCTAGAAGGTGGGAGGTGAAGTCAGGTGGGTTGGAAAGGCTGGAGAAGAAGGAATCTGGTAGGAGAGGAGAGCGGACCATAGGAGAAAGGGAAGGAGGAGGGGGTGGTGAAGACAAGTTTCCAGGAAGGATGCGTGGCTGTGGTAGCAGGTCTGGGTCAAGGAGCCCATGGTCAAAGAGATCGCTGAGGGAAAGCAGTGAGGGAGGGTCTCACTGAACTCCTGTTGAACAGAAGATTTAAACTTCTTCAGGGTAGCCATCCCTTGAAGAGACTTTGCAGTGGAGCAGCAAATCACAAACAACAAGAGATTCTGCAGATGCTGGAAATCCAGAGTAAAACACACACACAAAATGCTGGAGGAACTCAGCAGGTCAGGCAGCATTTACGGAAAGGAACAAACAATGCTCCCCCTTGGTGATATCTACTGCCCTCCAACTCTTTGATCATGTACTCACCCAGACTCACTAACAGAGCCACCTATCACCCATCACCTTCCAGCTAACCTCCTTCCTCTACTTATTCTGGCAGCTTCCCCCTTCTTTTCCAGTCCTGAAAGAGGATCTCAGGCCGAGAGGTCTATTCGTTTCCATGGACACTGCCAGACCTGCTGCGTTCCTCCAGCATTCTGCGTGTGTTGCTTTGGGTTTACAGCACCTACAGCCTTTCTCGCGTTCACATACTAATCAATAATTGCTCTGACCCAGTCCTGATCTCCAGCGAGAACAGTTTGGTGTCACTTCACCATGGTAAAGGGAATGCCACGTGTACCTACTGAGACTGGCCTGTCATGTCGCGTGCAAATGTAATTCCATCAAAGCATTAAAATATCATCTTTTCATTGTCTTAATTGTTATATTTTGCTGTAAGATTCTTTTATTGTCTTCCTCAATAATCTCGTGCACACACCATTTTCAGAATCAGAATCAGGTTTATAATCACTGACAAATGCTGTGAAATTTGTTGTTTTTTGGCAGTGGTGCAGTGTATTTACTTACTGTCCGTTATGCAGATGGTGCTCGGGGTGACAATGAAGGTCCTCCATCTCTTTCTGTCCTTGGCCATACCATCCCACACAGATATAGAGAGTTTCTTCATTGCTGTTTCCATAACAACTGCTTTTGACCAGCCAAGTTTAATATCACTGAACCTGGACCACTCTTAGTCTGGCCTGTACCCTTTGACCTGTTTGGCATGGGTGACCCCTCGCAAGAATCAAAGCACGAGGCCCTGACTCCAGCCGACGTGGCTCTCTGGGTCACTGAGGCACACAAGCCTCCAAACCCTACGACAAGGTTGTGGCACCAAGATTTGGATATTTAAAGAGCACCTGAATTCAGGTTCGGTGCTCCGTCACCAGCTCCGTAAGTTCAGTCTGTGACTGCCTTTAGGATTTCTGTCTCGTTTGGATTCTCGTCTAGTCTCGTCAGGTTCTTGTCTAGCATCTCGTCAAGAAACCTGTTCTCGTCTCAGTATAGAAATTATGTCTCAATTCTAGTCTCGGATGCTCCAGCACTTGGGTCCTTACCATTCTCACCGAGGCTTCTTGTCACAATAAGACAATAAGATCACATTTGGAATCCCGGGTGCTGTATTGGTCTGTTTATTCTCTCCACAGTTTGGCACTGACCATTTAACCTGCTTCAACATCCATCTAACCCTTCCCTCCTACATAACCCTCCATGTTTCTATCATCCATGTGCGTAAGAGTTTCTTAAATGTTCATAACATATCTGTCTCCACCACCAGACCTGCCAGGGTGTTGCATGCACCCACCAGTCTGTGTAAAAAAACAACCTCTGGCATCCCCTTATCCTTTTCTCCAATCCCCTATGATTATTCCTCCTTTCCTTCTTTCCCTCTTCCCACCCCCCCCCCATATTAACTATTTCTACACTGAGTGGTGGGGTGGAGACACATCTCCACCAATGGAGTTGTAAAGGAGCTTCCCTCTATAAGCCTGCAGGACACCCTTGGGCAAGATGTAGCACCTGCTTAACCCCCTCCCCCATAGATGCTGCTTGACCTGCTGAGTCCCTCCAGGACTTTGTTTGTGTCACTCTGCTTTAGGGTGGTGGGATGGAGATACCTCTCTGGAGATGGGATGGAGACACCCCTCTGGAGATGTAAAGTGCTCCTGGTGCTCCTTCCCTCCTCCAACCTGCAGGTCACCCTTGGGCGAGGTGTAGCACCTGCTAAGCCCCCCTTCCCCCCTTGATAAGGGTGATGTGAAGCCATGGGAGCAGGTGGTGGATGGTCATACGAGCAGTTGGTGCATATCACAAGTCCTGGTTATGTGACCACTGACGCCAGGCAGACAATCTCTGAAGAGTATTGACCATGGCTGGGGTCACCTGTCTTGTAAAGTCACTGCCCAGAAGAAGGCAATGGCAAACCACTTCCGTCAAAAAAAAATTGCCAATAAAATTTCCCACAAAATGGCACATAATTATGATGATGACCCTGGGAATAAGTCTCTGGCTATCCACTTGATCTATGCCTCTTACCATCTTGTGCACCTCTATCAAGTCACCTCTCATCCCCTTCACTCCAAAGGGAAAACTCCTAACTCACTTAACCTCTCCTCATAAGATATGTTCCCTAATCCAGGCACCATCCTGGTAAATCTCCTCTGCACCCTCTCTAAAGCTTCCACATCCTTTTTATAATAAGGCAACCAGAGCTGAACATGAAATTCCAAGTGTGGTCTATCCAGGGACTATAGAGTTTATGAAGCAGTTAGAAAGAGGAGATGTCATCTCACAAAAGCTTCAAGAATTGTTCCCCCCCGCCCCCTTTTGAAGGAGTGGTGGGATATTCTGAACATAGAACTTTACAGCACAGTACAGGCCCTTTGGCCCACAATATTGTGCTAACCCTTTAACCTACCTAAACTTTCCCTTGTGAAAGCCTGACTGAATTTACCCTATCTATCTATACACCTCATTATTTTGTATACCTCTTTGTCCTCACAACCCACAATGACTAATTAACCTACTAATTGGTAGCTCTTTGGACTGTGGGAGGAAAGCAGAGCACCCGGGGGAAACCCACACCTTGACGGGGAGAACGTACAAACTCCTTACAGACAATACTGGAATTGAACTCTGAACTCCATCGCCCTGAGCTGAAATAGTGTTGTGCTAACCTCTACACGACCATGGCGTCCAATGTTTTTCCAAAGTTCCAGAACCTTCTTTCTCTTACCGCAACACGTTGCAGCACATTAGCTTTTTCTGCTCAGACCTCACCTTCTTCAAGGTCCCTGTCACTGGTGAATGCTGAAGTAAAGTATTCATTAAGAACCACACGTAAGTCAAGACCAGAGGGAGGAATGCAAAGTGAAGGGCAGATCGTGAGGGTGAGGAGGAGGTGAAGAAAAGGGTTAACGAATCCCCAACCTGACAGCACTTTCATCCATTTCGGGAACTTGCTGAAACCACTCCCCTCTGTCTCCAACTTCCACCCCATCATCTATTTTCCCTTTTCGCTCTGACCCCTTTAACTCTACCTGTGGACTCACTCCCAAGGACTTTTCATCTCATAATCTCCTGTTCTCTAAATTTATTGCTTACTTCTTTAATATTATTGCTTTGCCTTTTTATTCTTTCTGTATTTGCAGTTTCCTATCTTTCCCACTTGGGTTTTCTTGTCCATCTTTGTTGCGAGAAGTTTTCCACTGATTCTATTGTGCTTCTTTGAAAACCTGCATCTCAGGTCAGTATATGACCTTTGGTAACAAGTCCACTTTGAACTTTCCACTCTCACCTGGATCACCTGCCAGCTCTTTTTCTTTATTAAGATAGAGAGCAGAATAGGCCTTTCGAGGTGCACCGTCTGGCAATCCCCAAGCCTAATCACAGGACAATTTACAATGCCCAATTAACTTAACAAATTTGTACGTCTTTGAACTGTGGGAGGAAACCCACGTGGTCACGGGGAGAACGTACAAACTCCTTACAGGGAGTGGTGGGAATTGAACCCTGGTCGCCCGTACTGTAAAGTGCTGTGCTATCCACTTCGCTACCATGCTGCCCCACTCTTTTCCACGCCTTTCTCCTGCCCCCTCTCCCCTCTTTCTGTCCCGGACCCATAACATGGACTGCTCATCTCCCTCCACTTCCTCTGGGCGTCCCCTGCCTCCTGTGTCCGATGGTGAGGGAGTGGGGCTGCTCCGACTAGTTTCAGCTTCTCTCACTGGCATGCCAGGAGCTTGGGCATATGGGAGAACAGGGAAGGACAACGGGAGATGCCCCCTCACCTCGGCGAGCAATGAAATCCTCACCCCCCCGCATGAAATTACATTCATCCCCTCATCCCCCTCCTCCCCCCACCTGGCTTCACTTTCCCCACCCCCTTACCTTTTTTATTCTGGCTTCCTCCCACTTCCTTTCTGGTCCTGATGAAGGGTTTCGGCCCAAAACGTCAACTGTTTATTCCCCTCCATTGCTCTGGTGTGGGAACACCAGTGCCTTTGAACAGAAAATCCTGCAAAAGGCAGTGGATTTGGCCCAGTCCATCACGGGTGAAGCCCTCCCAACTATTGAGCACATCTACATGAAACTCTGTCACAGCAAAGCAGCGTCCATCATCAGAGGTCCCCACCACCCAGGCCGTGCTGTCTTCTCACTGCTGCCATCAGGTAGAAGGTTGATAGTCATAGTCATACTTTATTGATCCTGAAGGAAATTGATTTTCATTACAGTTGCCCCAACCAAGAATAGAGTATAAATATAGCAATATAAAACCATAAATAATTAAATAGTAATATGTAAATTATGCCAGGAAATAAGTCCAGGACCAGCCTATTGGCTCAGGGTGTCAGGGAGGAGTTGTAAAGTTTGATGGCCACAGGCAGGATTGACTTCCTATGACGCTCTGTGTTGCATCTCTTCAGGAGCCTCAGGACTCACACCACCAGGTTAAAGAACAGTTACCACCCCTCACCCATCAGACCCTTGAACAAAAGGCGATAGCTACACTCAACTTCACTTGCCTTTCCATTGAGATGTTCCTACAACCAATGATCTCACTTTAAGGACTCTTTATCTCACTATCTCATGTTCTCGTTATTTATTGCTATTTATTTATACTTGCATTTGCACAGTTTGTTGTCTTCTGCACTCTGGCTGATGTTTCATTGATCCTGTTGTAGTTACTATTCTATAGATTTGCTGAGTATGCCCACAGGAAAATGAATCTCAGGGTTGTACATGGTGACGTCATTGAACTCTGAGAATAACATTTACTTCGAGCGTTGATGCTGCCGGACCTGCTGAGTTCCCCGAGCATTTTGTGTGGGTTGGTTCGTTGAAGCTTGGCTGTTAAGGAAGATGCCGGCTGTTCAGTGGGAGGGAGAGAGCTGCTCCCACCGGGAGACCGGGGAGTGTGCGAGACGGCACAGGGAACGGGAACCTGCCTCTGCCATCGGCGGGGAGTCGGGGCAGAGAGAGGGAGCGAGAGTCTGGCTCGGCTACTCCGAACGAGACCACAGCTGTCAACATCTGGGGCAGGGTTACAGATGTGGTGGGGAGGTGGTGGGGGGGGGGGGAGATCACCAGATGTGGCGGCTTCTCTCCCTTCGGTTAATATGCACGTTCAAAATCAGGCTGGAATGCGAGTTGGCACCGAACCCTACCGTGGAAAATGTTTTTTGTAATCGCTGTGGACAGGTAGGCTTTTACAGGAAGAGGCGGCGGCTGAGGAATCACGTACAAAGATTTATAAGTGTGGGGACGGTCTCTCGGGCTAACGGGGTTGCTCGGAGGGAGCGCTTCCACCCGCCGCTGCAAGATGAGTTATTTCCGCCGCCCTCAGACACCGCCACATGTGCCATCTGTCGGTTTACCTGAATACAGGCCGGGCACCCGCTCTACGCTTTCAGCTGACTGATGTCCAAACGTTTTGTCGACAGCAAATCTGCGAGTCCCGACTGAATATCTGCGAATGCGAGAGTCCGGGGCCAAGGACAGTTACATTTAGAATATTAAAGCAAGGATGTGATGCTGAGGCTTTATAAAGCTCTGGTGAGGCCTCGCTTGGCGTGTTGTGAGCAGTTTTGGACCCCTTATCTTAGAGGAGATGTGCTGACGAAAATGACGAAAATGATTCCACGATTGAATAGATTGAACATGAGGAGTGTTTGATGGCTCCCGGGCCTGTACTCACTCGAATTCAGAAGAGGGGCGACCTCATTGAAACCCATCGAATGTTGAAAGGCCTCGATACGGTGGATGTGGAGAGAATGTTTCCTATGGGTGGTGGGAAAGAGAGAGTCTGAGATCAGAGGTCACAGTCTCAGGACTGAAGGGAGTCCTTTTAAAACAGAAATGAGGAGGAATTTCTTTAGCCGGAGAATGGTGAATCTGTGGAATTCGTTGTCACAGATGACTGTGGAGGCCAAGTCATGGGGTATATTTAAGGCAGAGGTTGATAGGTTCTTGATTAGTCAGGGCATGAAGGGATACACTGGAATTTAGAAGGATGAGAGGGGATCTGATTGAAACATATAAGATTATTAAGGGATTGGACACGCTAGAAGCAGGAAACATGTTCCCGATGTTGGGGGAGTCCAGAACCAGAGGCCACAGTTTAAGAATAAGGGGTAGACCATTTAGAACGGAGTTGAGGAAAAACGTTTTCACCCAGAGAGTTGTGGATCTGTGGAATGCTCTGCCTCAGAAGGCAGTGGAGGCCAATTCTCTGGATTCTTTCAAGAAAGAGTTAGATAGAGCTCTTAAAGATAGCGGAGTGAAGGGATATGCGGAGAAGGCAGGAACAGGGTACTGATTGTGGATGATCAGCCATGATCACAGTGAATGGTGGTGCTGGCTCGAAGGGCTGAATGGCCTACTCCTGCACCTATTGTCTATTGATACGGGGAGGAGATTGGGGCTGAGAGGGAAATGGATCATTCACGATGAGATAGCGGAGCAGACTCGATGGGCCGAATGGCCTAATTCTACTCCTGTGTCTTGTGTGTTACAAATAGCTGGGTTGTCTGGGCTGTACAGCTCGTCGGGCTGGAAGGGTCTACTCCTCCTAGAATCTCTAAATCAATCAATAAACAACATCAATCAATCTATTTTGAAGTTGAAGTTAAAAATAGCCCGCAGAAGCTGAAAATCCAAAACCCTGAGCATTTATGTTATAGATCTAATATTTCAATTTAACAAAATGTTTTAGTTGACTCACGTGTTATTGTGGCATGTTCAACTGACTTCACGCACAGAAGCTGAGAGGTCTCCCAATCTCCCTCGCGTTTTGTTTGTCCACCCGCTTTGTCTGCAACTGAAACCCTTCATTCCCTTTTCACTGCCTCCATCTACTTGCGGACGGCATGATTTATTATTATTATTTTATTTTTTTCTTCTTCTATATTATGTATTGCTTTGAGCTGCTGCCGCTATGTTAACAAATTTCACGACACGTGCCGGTGATAATAAACCTGATTTTGGTCTGTCCGGATGGCGTAAACGAAAGTTTTTCTCGGTACACGTGACGATAATAAACCAAGTTCCACTGCATTTATTTATTTATTTGTTTGTTTGGTTATTTCGATGTAGCGCGGAATAGACCTTCCAGCCCTTCAAGTCACGCTGCCCGGCAATCCCTCATTTTAATCCTAGCCTAACGACGGGACAATTTACAGTTTACAACCTACACACCCTTGGACTGTGGGAGGAGACCGGCACAGTCACGGGGAGATCACAGCAATGCCTCACGGGCAGCGGCGGGCATAGGACTAACCACTACGGCACCCCTCCGCCCCACGGTGCGTGGCCCTCTCCGCCATGGTCAGCCCCCAGCGTGGCTGGAAAGGGAGGAGGCTTGGGCACGGTGCTAGCAATCCCACTCCGTTTAAAAAATAAACCCAGAACTACCGAAACACCAACTGAAGACCTCACCCCTGGGAGTTAGGACAGAGGATTCTGGCGAGTTGCTGTCGGCGGCCAGTAGGGGCAATGGACATAAGCGAGCAAGTAATATACTGACCGTATGTTACATTTTCTTCATTAGTAAGGGCATCTTCAAGGAGCGATGCCTCAAAAAGGTGGTATCCATCATTAAGGACCCTCATCACCCAGGACATGTCCTCTGCTCATTGTTACCATCAGGGAGGAGGTACAGGAGCCTGAAGACACACACTCAACGATTCAGGAACAGCTTCTTCCCCTCTGCCATCAGATTTCTGAATGGACACTGAACCCATGAACACTACCTCACTACTTTTTTATTTCTGTTTTTGCACTACTTATTTCAGTTGGCTATTTAACACACACACAGACACACACACACACAGACACACACACACACAGACACACACACACACACACACACACACACACACAGACACACACACACACACACATATTTACTGTAATTCAGTTTTTAATATTCAGTATTACATTGTACTGCTGCCGCAAACTCAACATATTTCGCGACATAAGCCGGTGATATTAAACTTGATTCTGATCAGAGCTTATAGGGGAGAAGGTGGGAATGGGGTTGGGAGGGATAACGGCGGGAGCACACTCGATGGGTCGAACGGCCCAACACTGCTCCGATGTCTTATGGCCTGTACGATGAATCATTGGAGTACAGTGGAATTACAGACAAAACCATCGCGTTTCTATCACAAAGTAATGACTTTTTTTTATTGATGATTATAAACAAGACTACATTTTATATCTTCCAAAAAAAAAATCACGAACGACTATCTTTAATAAACTTTGTTGTGCAGATAAGGACTGAATTGAAAGTGCATGTGGTACAGTTTGTTTTAAACTAATGTGCAAATTCGGATACAGTACACAAAGTCTCTTCATTGCATTCGGTCTTGTGGTTCGGTACTGTCCGCTGTGCAAACACGAAGGCAGTGCTAAGACCCCTCGTTCGCTTCCCAATGTCGGTTTTGGTTTGTAGTGCAATTGTTTTTTTTTCACACTGGATCAGCTCCCGGGGACCGGACCTTGGCTCAACAACGCGGCGGGGACACTCTCCCTCTTACCCCTCTGAGCAGCTAGACGTCACTGGGCGACCTGGAGCGAAAGGGGAGCTTGGACGAGAAACACCCGCAGCAAACGGTCCACAGGATCTTCTGGATGTCCTGGTTACGGTAGGCATAAATAACCGGGTTGATCATGGAGTTATAAATGGCCGGCAGGAAGGTGAGGTACGTGTACAGCCTCGGGTAACTGTAGTCCCCCATCAGGCAGTAGATGGCAAAAGGGAGCCAGCAGACGGCGAAGGTGCCCAGGATGACGGCCAAGGTGGAGATGCCCTTCCTGGTGGTCACGTAGTGGGAGGTGGCGAGGAAGTGCCGCTGCAGGGCGATCTGGTGGGCGTGCCGGCACACGATCTTGCAGATCTGCATATAGAGCTGGAGCATCATGCCGAACACCATGAAGAAGGAGACGGAGAGGATGATTAAGTTGTTCTTGGTCAGCGGGCGGACCACGCCGCACAGCGAGGCGTCCCTGACACAGTTCCAGCCCAGGATGGGCAGCAAGCCCAGGCTCACCGAGACCCCCCAGGTGAGCAGCAGCATGAGGTAAGTCCGTGTGACCGTCCGCTCCGAGTAATAGGTGAGTGCGTTGTACAGGGACAGATAGCGGTCCACGGTGATGGCGAGTAGGCTGCAGATAGAGGCGGTGAAGGAGCAGACTAACAGACCCACGGTGACAAGGCTGACAAGCTCCGACTGAAGGCAGTACAGGAATACAAAGTGAACGATGAGTCCCAGGCCGGCCAGGAGGTCCGCCGTGGCCAGGCTGCCGACCAGCAGGAACATGGGGGTCCGCAGGGCCGGCGTGTAGAAGATGATCGCCACCACCACGGCGTTTTCGCAGGAGATGACCGTCCCGGAGACGCACAGCACAATATCCCAGGGATTGAGAGAGGGCTCCTGGGCCGCCAGGTCTAACGTCGCCCGCTCCTCGCCGGCAGCGAACCAGCCGGGCAGAGCATCCGCCGAGCTCCTGGAGATATTCTCGTTCATTGCGGGAGCGACCTGCAACAAACCCAAGTGCGAATCAGCTTTAACCGTCTGCCACGAATATTATAACCCCAGTCTACCCCGCCGTCTAGTTTGCAAAGCTTCTGATGATATATGCTCGCCTCATGTCTATTTTGCAGCAGCACACCAGGAGCATTGCAACGCACAAGGTACAGCCTGTTTACAATTGAAAACGGTTCACTGGGAACAAAAATCAGAATCGCGTTTATAATCACTGATATAGGACGTGGAATTTTCTGTTTAGCGGCAGTAGTACAGTGCAAGGACACAAAACATTATATATATATAAACAGTCAATATATAATGCAAAAAAGGGAACACGAGATATTGTTCACGGACCGTTCAGGAATCAAAATACTAAGAGTAACTCGCTGCCTATTGGCAAACGATGCATCGCCTTACTTGAAATCTGAGCCTTTACCTGCTGGTTCAGATGTTGCACATCGGAGCCAGTTTGCAGAGCGGGGGCTTTGCGGCGTGAGGGGACTCCGGGCTCTCGCCGATGCCTCTCTGCCTCATCCGTGGCTGCCGAGTGCTTTTGTATCGCAGCCCCTGACTCACGGCTCCCGGAAGTGGCACATTGATCCAGCAACGTTCGCCTGCTCCAGCGCCTCGGTGACGTCATCGCCCGGCAGGGGCGGGGACGCGCGCTGCATGCAAATGAGGCTTCATTCATAAAGTCGAGCCGGGACTCCCGCCCTCGGCGGGGTCCTCGGGGTCCGATCTGACCGCACCGCACCGCATGCAAACTGGCCGGGGTCCACCGACCCGAACGTTAGGTCAGAACTCTATCGTGCATTCAGCATTCCCTGTTTGTGGAAGGTCGCTGCCTGCCAATCGATTCAGAATCTGATATATTATCACCGTGAAATGCGCTGTTCTGCAGTGGCAACGGCATAAAATTAACATAAATTCCAAAATATATAAAAATGCAGAATAAAGCAATAATGAGGTGTCGTTCATCGACCCGTTCCGAAATCTCATGACAGAGGGGGAGAAGCTGTTTCCGAATCCATGAGTATGGGTCTTTAGGTTTGTTGCTTTGCTGCATGAGTACAGTGCAAGGACATAACATTACTATAAATTACCAAAATAAACCGGCAGATAAAAAAAAGAAATGTAGTGGTGTTCAGTAACACATCATGGTGGAGGAACTCACTAGGACAGGCAGCATCGGGAGGGGAATAAACAGTGGACGTTTCCTGCCGGGACCCCTTCATCAGGAATAGGAAGATCATAAAACCATGAGATATAGGAGCAGAATTAGGCCAATCAGCCCATCGAGTTTGCTCCGCTATTCTATTTTCCCTCTCAGCCCCAATCTCCTGCCTTCTCCCAGTATCCCTTCATGCCCCGACTAATCAAGAACCTATCAACCTTAAATATACCCAATGACTTGGCCTCCAGAGCTACCTATGGCAACGAATTCCACAGATTCACCTTTGTCGGCTAAAGAAATTTCCCTCATCTCCATTCTATTTTGAGGCTGTGTCCTCTGGTCTTAGACTCTCCCGGCATAAGAAACATTCTCTCCACATCCCCTCCATCAAGGCCTTTCAGTATTTGATAGGGTTCAATGAGATCCCCCCTCATTCTTCTGAATTCCAGTGAGTACAGGCCCAAGAAAGGAAAGGGGCAGAAGACAGAATAGTGCGGTAATGTTTATGGGCTCAATGTCTGTTCAGAAATCTGATGCTGGAGGAGAAGAAACTGCTGCTGAATCTTTGAGTGTGGGTCTTCTGGTTCCTGTACCTCTTTCCTGATGGTAGGTGATGACGAAATGATATTGGGTTTGGTGACCGTGAAGTTCTAAATGGCTACCCTCACTAAAAGGAGTTTCTACAATAACTATCCAATCTTCAAGACCAGTTCACCTCCCTGTTCATTCTCCTTGGAGGGTCTAGCTGCCAATACCCACAATCTGAATGATGTGGGTCCATGCTCCCTACCAATGGTGAAGATGCTTCCAGCTAACAGGGTAATTTAAACACAGTTCTTTTATTTTCAGTGATATGCACTTAAATCCAAACAACATTCTTATAACACATTTAAAACTCGCAATGGATTGCTATCTTAAACACTTCCCAAATACAAACTATTTCTAAAACACAAAGCATTTCCGAAGCACAAAGCATTTCTTCAGCACAAAGGATTGCTCAAACACAAAGCGTTTCCTAAACTCAAAAGATTAAGCATTAAGGATTTCCAAAGCACAAGTACAATTCCTGAAATCTGAAAAGACATACCGACAATGCTGATGAATGAATCATCCATCGCAGAGATCGAAGGCAGAGCAATGCTTCACCCTGTGTTTCTTTCATAATTCTTGATATTCCTTTCCCCTTCCTAATAAGCCCGGACTCCTCTCTACTTTTGTACAGTTTCTTTGCCACTTGGGTGACTTCACATGCAAGTGGTATTTCCTCAGATGCTCTTCCTACACAAACAGTCTAAAGGTTTCTCAGAGACACAGCTCCCAGCTACCTATGTTTAATGCTGTGAAGCTAACTTCCTTGAGTACATAAAACTTACTAACGATTGCTTCATCGAACAGTTCTGCTCCATCCACCAAAAGCAAAACTTCCCAAGGGCCAACTTTCAATTCTTATTCCCATTCCAACAAAAGGTCCATGGCCTTTCTCTTGTGCCATGAGGAGGCCACCCTCAGGGTGTAGGAGCAACACCTTATATCATATCTGGTTAAACTCCAACAGCATGCCATGAATATTAATTTCTCATTCCAGAAAAAGCAATTCCCTCCTCCTCCCCTCACCTCTTCTCACCTGCTTTTCACCTCCCCCTGGATCCCCTCCTCCATCCCCTTCTCCTATGGTCCACTCTCCTCGCCTATCAAATTACTTCCTCTCCAGCCCTTTACATTTCCCAGCTCCCTGCACCTGACTTCACCTATCACCTTCCCTTCCCCCCATCTTTTTATTCTGACATCTTCCCCCTTCCTTTTCAGCTCTGATGAAGGGTCTTGGCCCAAAACATTGACTCCAGCATTTTGTGTGTGTTGCCCAGGATTTCCAGTGTCTGCAGAATTTTCCGTGCTTATTATAGATCAATTATTAATAGGGTAAGCGTTGATATCAACTTGGTTTTCTAAGTTTCATTACATTAAGCAAATTAGTGTATGTTGTCTGCTTGGAAACAAGCCAAATTAAATAACCCACTGTCTTATGGACGGTAAGGTCTCTACCAAAGGATGTGTAAGGCGCTCCTTCCCACCGCTAGCCTGTGGGTCACCCTTGGGCAAGGTGTAGCACCTGCTTAGCACCCCCCCACCCACCCACCCCACCAATCAGGGTCATGTGAAGCCATGGGAGCAGGTGGCGGATGGTCGTACGAGCAGCTGGTGCACATCACAAGTCCTGGTTATGCAACCACTGACGCCAGACAGACAATCTCTGAAGAGTGTTGATAATGGCTGGGGTCACCAGTCTTGTAAAGTCACTGCCCAGAAGCAACAATAGCAAACCACTGATTTTGCCCATGTCATATGACACGGCACATAATGAATGAACGAACGATTGTCTTATATAGCGCCTCTCAAGCAGTAATAAGCCAGGTGCACTGTCTAACGTCCTGTTTTCTCCGGATAATGCATCTGCTTGTTTGCAAAGCTGTCTTTTCAAACTGCAAACTGATTACTGCTTGCCATTTACCTTTTAAGAACTGAAAAATGGCTCCCGTTTATGATCAGAAACTAAACAATGCATATAGCTGGATGTCTAACTTACACTTTTTGACCCTTACAAGTGGCAGCGGCTCTGTTTACAAAGCCGAGCTACGCCCAGGAAGCGAATATCCGTCACAATGAGAAGAGGACAATACCCAGAAGGTGAGGGACCTTAATGATGGAGCCACTTTCCTGAGGCACTGCCTTTTGACGATGACCTCAGTGTTGCCCGTGATGGAGCTGGCTGAGTCTACAACACTTGCAACCCTGTACCTCTACACAATTACCATAATGGTCACCATTATTTCAACCCTGTACCTCTGCACCATTACCATAATGGTCACCATTATTGCAAGTGCTTCATAGACTGCAGTCCCTTTGAGGTGCCCTGGAAAGGATGGGTAAGGACCTACTGAAATTCAGTTCCTTTCCTCTGTAGTGATGTATGTCCAGACTTTATATCAGGCAGAAGATACAAAAGTCTGAAAGCACGTACCACCAGGCTTGAGGACAACTTCTATCCCTCTGTTATCAGACTACTGAATGGACCTCTTGTATCATAAAGATGAACCCTTGTTCTCACAATCTACCTCATGAAGACTGTGCACCGTATTGTTTACCCACTCTGCACTTTCCCTGTAGCTGTTATTCTGCATTCTGTTATTGTTTTCCCTTGTCCTACCTCAACGCACTGTGTAATGATCTGACCTGTATGAACAGTGTGCAAGACAAGCTTTTCATTGTATCTCAGTACAGCAATTCCAATTCCTACATTAAATGCATGTCCTCTTGTATTAAATGTATTCTCTAGTATCAGACGATATTTTGCCTGAGTAGCCTCCTTCCTGATGGAGTGAACATCGATTTCTCCTTCTGGTAAAAAATGTTTCCCTCTCCCTTTCCCTCTTCTATTCCCCACTCTGGCCTCTTACCTCTTCTTACCTGTATATTACCTCCCCTGGATTCCTTCCTCCTTCCCTTTCCCCTATTGTCCACTCTCCTCACCTATCAGATTTCTTCTTCTCCAGCCCTTTACCTTTCCCACCCACCTGTCTTCACCTATCCCCTTCCAGCTAGCCTCCTTCCCATCCCTCATCTTTTTATTCTGGTGTCTTCCCCCTTCCTCTCAGCCCCAAAGAAGGGTCTTGGCCCAAAACCTCGACTGTTTATTCATTTCTAAAGATGCTACCTGACGTGTCGAGTTTCTCCAGCATTTTGTGTGTGTTGCCCTGGTATCAAGTCCTTTAAGAAATCCTCAGCTGAAGTCTGAAGTTTCTCACTGGAAATTGTAAATTGTTTCAACCTTGAGCATCTTCTATTGTCATTCTTGTAAAAGCTGCAAGGACGATATTGAGAGAAACTTGTCAAAAAGCTGAGTGAGCCACAGCTTGTAGCCTGCACGTGGATTCTGAGAGAGTCACTGAGGCCAGGTGATTCAGAGCAGAGGTGTGAGACCGAGCTGCTGAGTAGCGAGTGTGTGTGTGTGTGTGTGTGTGTGTGTGTGTGTGTGTGTGTGTATCGGTGTGTGTGAGTATGTGTGTGTGTGTGTGTGTGTGTATGTGTGTGTGTGTGTGTGTGAGTGTGTATGTGTGTGTGTGTGTGTGAGAGTGTGTATGTGTGTGTATCAGTGTGTGTGAGTATGTGTCTGTGTGTGTGTGTGTGAGTGTGAGTGTGTGTGTGTGTGTACACCTGTCGTGCTGTGAGTGTATGTGTGTATGTCGTGTGTCAGTGTGTGTGTGTGTGTGTGTGTGTGTGTGTGTGCACCTGTCATGCTGTGAGTGTATGTGTTTATGTCTGTGTGTCAGTGTGTGTGTTTGTGTGTATGTGTGTGTGTGTGTGTGTGTGTATGTCAGTGTATGTATATGTGTGTGTGTGTAGGTGTATGTGTATGTGTGTATGTGTCTGTGTGTTCACCTGTTGTGCTGTGTGAGTGCTCCCTGGTGAATCACGTACTGAAACAAATCGAGCTCTGAGCCCTGTGTGGGTCTGTGGTACTGTGATCAGACCGAGACCGAGCTCTGAGCCCCGTGTGGGTCTGTGATCAAAGCGAGGCAGGAATATCAGATGAATATGCAAGACAACAAACTGAGCAAGGTTGCACTGACCTTTCCTCATTCAGCTCCAGTCAACAAATGCATTCCCTCATCATTCATCCTGCTTCACATGTGTGTGTGGTATGTATTGTTGTATAATTTTTGCAAAATACATATTTATCAGAACGTTTCTTCTTATTGAGTTAACTGAACTGTCAGGGAAATTGCAATTATGTAACTGACATTCTGCTCACTAAATAAATCCCATCCGCCTTCATAAAATAATTCTGTTTTGACTAATTTTTTTGTCAAAGCTTTACTTTCTGAGGCACCTGTTGTGAATTCAGGATGTTTCGTTGTAGACAAATGTGATCCAGGGACTGTCGCCACATTGCTTGTACACAGCAAGCTCCCATAAGCAGCAGTGTGAGGGATAATTGTTAGCCTGAAGATGCGTGCGGAATTTACTGCTCTTCTTCGAGATTAATATCATGGAATATTTTATGTGACTATATCATCTGAGGATTCTCCAAGAGGACCACAACCTTGTCATTGGGTTTGGAGGCTCGTGTGCCTCAATGACCCGGAGAGCGATGCTGGCTGGAGTCAGGGCTTCATGCTTTGGCTCTTGGTAGGGTCACCCATGCCAAACAGGTCAAAGGGTGGAGGACAGACTAAGAGTGGTCCACCGGTCCTCCGGCTTCAGGGGTTCAGTTCGGGGCTAACAACCCTGACTGGTCAACCAAAATTGTTACAGAAACTGCAATGAAGAATCCTTCTACATCCGAGTGTGATGGTATTCTTGAGTCTCCTGTGACTTGCATGACTGACAGTAGTAAAAACGAGAGGAAGCTACTGACACGATGAAGGAAGCCCTGATCAGAGATGGAGGGAGATTTATTGCTGCCCTAATCACCAGTGGTGTAATGGGCAGGAAGTAAGTACTATCTGAGGCGCTTAAGGAGAGCTAATCTGCCCCAAAAATTGCTGGCCAGCTTGTATCGATGTGCGACAGAGAGCATACTGACATACGGAATGACAGTGTGGGACTTTAGCTGCAGCAAGGCAGATCACAAAGCACTGCAACGGGTGATTAGGACGGTTCAGCACATCACTGGGACTAAACTACCAAACCTGGAGACAATCTGCAAATCTCCATGCCTACAGCTGTTTGTAACATCATTAAAGACCCATCCCATCCCAGAACACTGTCTGTTCAATCTCTTGCCATCTGGTAGGAGATACAGAAACATCTTAGCCAAGACAGTCAGATTGGAAAACAGCTTCTTCCCCAGGGCTGTGTGCAGCTGAATAATGCAACACCCCGGCTTTGAGTGGTATGGACTATTGAAGTCACTTGTCGCATGTAAGTATGGGATTTTCTTTTAAATTAAGTTGTACCACACGCATTGTAAATATCTGTTTTGCACGGACTGGACTAGCACAGCGATCTTGTTGCCTTGAGCAACTCTATTCCATTCTGTCCTCTGTCTGCCTGTGAGTTCAGATGGAGCCTCAGCTCACCAGCTCATTCGAAAGGTTCTTCCTTTGTGTATGTAGGTGCGCCCTGATATGGTACTGTTATCAACATTGGAACTGAGTTATCATTGTCACGTGTACTGATTTACAGTGAAAACTTTGTCTTGGATACTGATCATACAGATCAGATCATTGAGCAAGAACAACGCAGAATAAAGTGTAAAAGTTACCAAGAAAGTTCAGTGCAGGTAAACAATAAAGTGCAAGATCGAAATGAGGAAGTGGAGAGATTGAGCAATTTCAAGTTCCTGGGTATCAATATCTCTCAGGATCTAACATGGGTGCAACATACGAATGCAACTATAAATCAGGCAAGACAGTGATGATGTTTCATTAACAGTTTGAGGAGATTTGGTTTGTCAACTAAAACGCTCAGAAGCATCTACAGAAGTACTTTGGGGAGCATCACCGTCTGGTATGGGGGGGGGGGGTGGTGGCTACTGCGCAAGATCTAACTAAGTTGCAGAAAGTTGTAAACTTAGTCAGCTCCTTCATTGGAACCAGCCTCCATAGTATCCAAGATACTGTATCTTTAAGGAGCAGTGCCTTAGGAAGGCAGGGTCTATCATCAAGGACCCCGACCACTCAGGACATGGTCTCTTCTCACTGTTACCATCAGGAAGGAGGTACAGGAGCCTGAAGGCACACACTCAATGATTCAGGAACAGCTTCTTCCCCTCTTGCCATCCGATTTCTGAATGGACATTGAACCCACGAACTCTCCCTCACTACCTTTTACATTAGCATTTTTTGTACTGCTTATTTGAACATAACTATTTAATAGACATATATATATATAGTTAATGTCATTCAGTTTTTTCTTTTTCTATATTTATTCATCATGGTATTGCATTGTACTGCTGCCATAAAGTTAACAAATTTCATGACATGTGCTGGTGATATTAAACCTGATCCTGTTTCTGATTGAGGACAGGCTCCTTACCATCCATCGGGGACATTTATCAGGAGCGCTGCATACGTGGGGCCCTTACCACCCATCCATCCAGCATCCTCTTTGACTTTCATCCATCAGGCAGGAGACTCCGATGCATAAAAACAAGAACAGTCAGGCTGGGAAATGGTTTCTTCCCTCAGGCCATTAGGATTCAGAACTCCCTGCAACACCGTATTTGAAGTGTCACTGGATAATTTGCAACATACCCTATGATATTTAATGTATGCACTTTACTTATGCATAATTTATTTGCAAATTTAATTCTTACTTTCCGAAGTTACTGTACATTATATGTGTGTTACGTGTCCTACTGTGCTTTACACACTGGTCCGGAGAAACATTACCTCGTTTGGCAGTATACATGTACATCCACAGGTAAATGGCAATAAACTTGTCATGACTTGTTTCACAAGAGGTCCGTCCAGCAGTCTGATAACAGCGGGATAGAAGCTGTCCTTGAGCCTGATGGTACGTGCTTCCAGGGTTTTGTATCTTCTGCCCGATAGGAGAAGGGTGAAGGGAGAACGTGCGGCGTGGGTGGGAGGAAGATCAGCTGTCCAGAGTGACAGCTGATACATTTGTGCTCATATCTCTAGAGTGGAACTGGAAATCAAAACTTCTATTTGTAGATATGCTACAAATGACTTGTCACCATGGGAGATATCAGGAAAGATCTTAACTTGAGGATTAAATTAAAGTAGGAACCCCTTTCTCAGAGAAGAGAATTATTTTAGGACTGTGTGAGAGATAGGATTCACAAAATTATTAGGTGATAATTTTAGAAAAGGGAAGTTCAACTTAAAATCTTTATAGAGGTTGTTGTTTAATTAATAACACTGGACAACAAAAATTTTGCTTCCTGAATACCTTTGCATGCCTCCTGCTGATCATGAGAATCATCATGAAATTTCCCCACCACACACCATTTTTTGAAACCACCTCTGTTTATTATTTCAATTCATACTTCAAGTCAGAATATCTGATGCCAAGATTAAGGAAGGCATTTTTTTCTGATCCACAAACAGGTCATCAATGACAGGCAATTCAAAGAACTTCAGGTAGCATGGGAGAAAATCGCATGGAAGGCATTCAAGGATGTTGTGAGATTTTTTTTGGCAATTACAGAGCATCAAACTACGTGCAGCTGGTTGACAACATGCTTCAAGCATACAAAACCATGAGGTGCAACATGTCACTAAAGATTCTTTTTCTGCTTTCCCATTTAGACTTCTTCCCTGCAAATCTTAGCGCTGTCAGTGACGAGCATGGTGAAAGGTTTCACCAGGACATTGTGGTCATGGAGAAACAGTATCAGGGCAACTGGAATCCATCAATGCTGGCTGATTATTGTTGGACACTTAAGTGAGAGGCCTCAGACACGGAGTACAAATGGAAATCATCAACAGAACATTCTTAGCTTAGTTGAGCTGTTGCAAAGTGCCAACATTATATTCAATAAAAGTTAATTTCTTATTTCTCTAAATTCTTACGTGATACAAGTAGTTTGAAATTATATTTGTGTTCAGCTTCAAGCAGTCTGTCATAAACAAAAAAAAAATTCTGAGGAGGCAACACTTTCGAAAAAACTGTTGTCCAATGTATTTTGTATCTTCTACAGAATTATGCTTTGATGGTTTTGTCACTTTTTTTGAGATTTTGGCTTAATATCCTAGAAATGATTAAGAAGGAAGTAAAAGGTGTCATGGCTTTGTGCGGGGTAAATCATGTCTTACTGACTTGATTGAGTTATTTGACAAGGTGACAAGGGGAGGGAACGTCGGCTCAGACCATGAGACCCGCGTTGGGCATTTTCATGACTTACAAGGCGCAGATTGGAAGTCTGTGTGGGGCTCCACTCCTTGCACAGACACTAGAGCAATATGTGGTTAAGTGCCTTGTTCAAGGATACAAACACACTGCCACAGCTGAGGCTCGAACTAGCGACCATCAGATCACTAGGCGAATGCCTTAACCACTTGGCCACGTGCCCAACACGTGACAAGGGTGACTGATAATAGTCGAGTGATGGATGTTGTCTGTGTGGATTTTAGTAAGGAGTTAGACAAGGTTTGTCATGTGAGGCTCATCCAGAAGGTTAAGGTGCATGGGATCAATGGTGAGTTGGATATTTGGATTCAGAACTGGTTTGCCTATAAAAGACAGGGTAGTGGTTGAAGGGCCTTACTCTAGCTGGAGGTCTATGATTTGTGGTTGCTCTGCAGGGGTCTGTACTGGGACCTCTGTTGTTTGTGAAGTATATAACTGACCTGGATGAAAATGTAGATGGATGGGTTAGTAAGTTTGCAGATGTAAGGTGGTGTTGTTGATAGTGCTGAAGACCGGCAAAGAATACAGCACGATATAGATCAGTTGCCGATATGGGCAGAGAAATGGCAGTCAAAGTTTAACCCACTGATTCACCACCCTCTGGCTAAAGAAATTCCTCTTCATCTCCATTCTAAAAGAACACCTCTCTATTTTGAGGCTGTGTCCTCTGGTCTTAGACTCCCCCACCATGGGAAACATCCTCTCTATATCCACCCTATCGAGGCCTTTCAACATTTGATAGGTTTCAATGAGGTTACCCCTCTTTCTTCTGAATTCCAGTGAGTAGAGGCCCAGAGCCATCAAATGCTTCTCATATGACAAGCCTTTCAATACCAGAATCATTTTCGTAAACCTGCTTTGAACCTTTTCCATTGTCAGCACATCCTTTCTTAGGTATAGGGCCCAGAACTGCTCACAATATTCCAAGTGAGGCACCAGTGCTTTATAAATCCTCAACATTATATCCTTGATTTTATATCCTAGTCCTCTTGAAATGAATGCTAACATTGCATTTGCATTCCTCACCACTGACTCAAGTTGTAAATTAAGCTTTAGGGCACAAGGTTTCCAAGTCCCTTTGCACCTCAGATTTTTGAATTTTCTGTCCATTTAGAACATAGTCTATGCTTTAATTTCAAAGGTTCAAATTATTCATTTATTATCAAAGCATGTACAACTCTGAAATTTGTCTTCTCCAGATAGCCATGGACCAAGGAAAGAATGTGAAAGTCGTTCAGAGAGAAACATCAACCCCCTCCACCCAGAAAGAATAGCATCCCAATCATCAGCCCTCAAAACCCCCAAACCCCCTCCCTCAGCACAAAACGGGGCAGGAACATTGACACCCTAGAAAACAACCCCCCATACTTAAAACCAACAGAACATCAACCCCCAAAACGCCCTCCCCTCACACAACAAAACTGGAAAGGAACGGGCGATAAAAAACACAGAATATAAAAACCTTAAGTCTGAAAAAGTCCACAGTTCATAAACGCAACAGTCCGATCCATAAACGCAGAACCACGATACCAACTTATAATATCGTTGTCATTCACCGAAAGAGAGGGACACCACACGAGGCACAGTCCAACTCTCCTGCCACAGCGAGCCACACAGTGACAGGCCACTGACAGACTCCACCACAGCAGTGATCAAAGAGCATGACCATATATTTTCCAACACTGTATTCCACCTGCCATTTCTTTGCCCATTCTCCTAGTCTGTCTAAGCCCTTCCCTAGCCTCTCTACTTCCTCAATTCTACCTGCCCTTCCACCTATCTTCATATTATCTGAATATTTGGCCACAAGGTCATCAATTCTGTTATCCAAATCATTGAAATAAAATCTGGAAAGAATCGGTCTCAACATAGACACCTGTGTCACCAGCAACCAAGCAGAAAAAGCTCCCTTTATTCCCACTCACTGCCTCCTGCCAATCAGCGAATGCTCTATCCATGCTAGTATCTTTCCTGTAATACCATGGGCTCTTAGCTTGTTAAGCAGCCTCATGTGTAGCATCTTGTCAAAGGCCTTCCGAGAATTCGAATACACAACATCCACCAATTCTCCTTTGTCAAGGCGTTGGGGAGGGTGCGGAAGCGGTTTATTAGGATGCTGTCTGGATTAGAGGGCATGTGCTATAACGAGAAGTTGGACAAACAGGTTGTTTTCTCTGGAGCAGTGCAGGCTGATAGAGGTTTATAAGATTAAGAGAGGCATAGATGGAGTAGACAGTGAGAATCTGTTTCCCAGGGTAGAAATGTCTAATACCAGAGGGCGTGATTGAAAGTGAGAGGGGGTAATTTCAAAGGAGATGTGCAGGACATGATGTTTACACACAGAGTGGTGGGTGCTTGGAATGCGCTACCTGGGGTGGGGGTAGAGGCAGATACATTAAGGGGACATTTAGGGGATATGAGCACTGTGTGGGCAGAAGAGATTACTTTAGTTGAGGTGCTACATTTTGGTAGAACTAATCAAAATAGGACATACATGGTAAATGGTAGGGCATTAAAAAATGCTATAGAACAGAGGGATCTAGGAATAATGGTGCATAGTTCCCTGAAGATGGAATCTCATGTGGATAGGGTGGTGAAGAAAGCTTTTGGTTTGCTGGCCTTTATTAATCAAAGCATTGAGTATAGGAGTTCGGATGTAATGTTGAATTTGTATAAGGCGTTGGTAAGGCCAAATCTGGAGTATTGTGTACAGTTCTGGTCACCGAATTATAGGAAGGATGTCAATAAAATTGAGAGAGTACAGAGGAGGTTTACTAAAATGTTGCCTGGGTTTCATCTCCTAAGTTACAGAGAAAGGTTGAACAAGTTAGGTCTTTATTCTTTGGAGCGTAGAAGGTTGAGGGGGGACTTGATAGAGGTGTTTAAAATTATGAGGGGGATTGATAGAGTTGACGTGGTTAGACTTTTTCCATTGAGAGTGGGGGAGATTCAAACAAGAGGGCATGGGTTGAGAATTAGAGGACAAAAGTTTAGGGGTAACATGAGGGGGAACTTCTTTACTCAGAGAGTGGTAGCTGTGTGGAACAAGCTTCCAGCAGAAGTGGTTGAGGCAGGTTCGATGTTGTCATTTAAAGTTAAATTGGATAGATATATGGACAGGAAAGGAATGGAGGGTTATGGGCTGAGTGCAGGTTGGTGGGAATAGGATAGGGTAAGAGTTCGGCACAGACTAGAAGGGCCGAGATGGCTTGTTTCTGTGCTGTAATTGTTATATGGTTATATGTTTATAGTTGTCCATTTGTTTACTAATTTAATTGGTTCAGCACAACATTATGGACCGAATGGCCTTACCCTGTACTATACTGTTCTCTGTTCTATAATGGGACACATTGGCAAGGACGCTTGCATGTTGCTTCTGAGAAGGTGCAGATAGATAGGTATTTTCCTCTTGAATGTTTCGACATCACGTTCACACGTTCCATCCACAGAAACCCAAGTGTCGTCTGATGCAGCAGAGCAGATACAACGACATTGGTGAATTCTAACCTAACGTGTCAGTCCATCGACACTGGAATCCAGCGTAATCAGTTTAAAAAAAACACTTGGCATCCAGGAATCTATAGATAAAAGGCAGGTTATTGATGAACTAAGAATCTCCAGTCTCCCTGACATGAATAAGGAGAGAATATTGTTTTAGCAAGTCTTTTTTTGATTTATAAACTATATATTTTCTTTAGTGTTTAGTGTCTTGTGTGAGATCTTATTAATTAAAAAAATTGCAAAATGGCAATAGATTTGAATTTAGTATTTTTCTTCACACTGATTTAATTAATGTAGATTTTACGGCTAATTCAAAGTTTAAAATATACCTCATTTAGAGGCTCTGGACCCGCAATTTAATCTGCTCACTTTCTTCCACCCATATAATATTAATAACTATAACTTTTTACAATGCACGGCACGCAAAAAATTAAATCAATCTCCTGCCACAAATTTCACAGAGAGCATTTTGAAATCTAATAAAATTTGCATAAAATATGACATTCTATTCAACGCCAAGCAATTAAAAAGAGCACGGCATAAAGATGTGCAAATTACCTGGTTTTGTCATCAGGGCAGGGAGATTTATGGAAACCAATTAATTATGCATTTTCCAAGCTTCAGTGGTATGAATAAAGACTCTTGCCATCCCCCACTCAAATTTCTAACTGTTTACTGGCTTCCAGTGCTGTTCATTTTCAGTTGTTTTATTGGAGAGACAAAGGCTGGTAGTTGTGAGTGAATCATGTAGGTTTGAAGAGGGTTTGTAATTGGATTTAAAGGTGCCTGTGGTACTGTGGTTGTCATCTGCAGATCTTGGCAGCTTTGATGGCTTGAGTTTGGTCCCTTTTATTGAGTGGCTGTATCTTTCCATCTTATATGTGCTATGTGTGCTTTGTGCTGTGGGTGACTGTTGGTACTGTGTTTTGTACCTTGACCCTGTAGTCACGCTGCCTCATTTGGCTGTATTCATGGGTATTCATGTATGGTTGAAAGACAATTCAGTTTGAATTGAATAAGCGGCCCATTTTCAATGAACTGAAATAAGTCTTAAGTTTAAGATATGGAGATTCATTAGAGCATTGTTGTGAAGCTTAAATACAGGAAAATCCTCCACCGTCTTGTTGTAATATCTAAGATAACTGCGAAATGAGGAGCACACAAAAACCACTTGAAGAACTCCGCAGGTCAGGCAGCATCTACGTCAAGTCAAGTCAAGTTTATTGTCATTTAACTATCTACATGTCTACTGTCAAATGAGACAACGTTTCTCTGGACCAGGGTGTAAAGCAATATAGTACACGTAACACACTATAACGTATGAAAGTGAGGATGAAATCTACAAATGGACTACACAAAAGTAAAAGTTGGAGGGAGGAGAAGATGGTGGTGCGACACAACTTGTAGCGGCCACTCCGGTGGTGATGTTTGTTATTTGTCAAGCAGGGTGCCGTGCACAATTCTGATTTGATGGAGACGGACGTGAGAGCACGGAGGAACATCTGGTGAAACTTCTGAAATGCCTGCTTCACTGCTGCTGCTACTGTGTGATCCAGAATCTCCGGAGGGGAAGGCCCCGAGTCCTCGGCTTTGCTTGTTGCTCGGCGGCCGGGGCGGGGTCGAAGCGCTCGGCAGAGGATGGTGCTCGGAGAGGCTGTGTCGGAGGGGCTGGTCGGAAGCTCAAAGTTTTCGGACGGACTCAGAGTCCGCTGCGGTCGGGTGCTTCCAATGGTGCTGCATCGGCAAGTTGGCGGCGCTTGGAGGTTCATGGCAGGGAGAGTTTCTCCCTTCTGCCGTCTGCGTGAGATGATGAGACTGTCGGGACTTTGAGACTTTATTTTTACCGTGCCCATGGTCTGCTCTTTATCAAATTACGATATTGCTTTGCACTGTTGTAACTATATGTTATAATTATGTGGTTTTGTCAGTTTTAGTCTTGGTTTGTCCTGTGTTTTCTTGTGATATCATTCTGGAGGAACGTTGCATCATTTTTTAATGCATGCATTTCTAAATGACAATAAATGAGGACTGAGTGTCCTCATAATCTAAAAATAGTAAACAAACTAAAGTGCATAAATTAAATATTGTAAAGATTGGAACAGATTAACCGGTGACATTTTGAATGTCATGTGACAGGGAGTTCAGAAGCCTAATGGTCTGAGGGAAGAAACTGTTTCCCATCCTGACCGTTCTTGTCTTTATGCATCGGAATCTCCTGCCTGATGGATGAAAGTCAAAGAAGATGCTGGATGGGTGGGTGAGATCCTTGATAATACTAAGGGCCCTGTGTACACAGCATTCCTGATAAATGTCCCTGATGGACGGTAGGGAGACCCTTATGATCCTCTCGGCCGTTCTCACAGTCTCTTGTAGGGACTTCCGGTCCGATGCCCGGCTGCTCCCACGCCAGCTGGAGATGCAGCTTGTCAGGACAATCTCAGTGAAGCTCCTGTAACATTCAGTGATGGTGGGGGGTGGGGAGGGAGCCTCGCTTGCCTCAGACTCCTCAGGAAGTGGAGGCGCTGTTGTGCCTTCTGATTCAGGGAGGTGATATTGAGGGAGCAGGTGAGGTAGTCTGTGATATGGACTCCCAGGAACCTGATACACTTAACTCTCTCTACAGAGGAGCCCTGTTGGAGCCACTGCCAACCAGCTTGGAAGCCAGATATACAGAGGAGGTGGGTCATCTTCAACAGGAACACAGAACAGACCTTTTGGCCCATGATGTTGTGTCAACTTAATTAAACTAGTAATTAATTATAGGCATCCGTTAGTCTCATGAGACCATGAATTTGCACCTTGGATGGTTTCCAGGGCGCAGACCTGGGCAAGGTTGTATGGAAGACCGGCAGTTGCCCGTGCTGCAAGTCTCCCCTCTCCACGCCACCAATGTTGTCCAAGGGAAGGGCATTAGGACCCATACAGCTCGGCACCAGTGTCGTCGCAGAGCAATATGTGGTTAAGTGCCTTGCTCAAGGACACAACACGCTGCCTCAGCCAAGGCTCGAACTAGCGACCTTCAAATCACTAGACGAACGCCTTAACCACTTGGCCACGTGCCAACACAAAACTAGTAATTAAACACCTAACTGAACTAGTTCCTTCAGCCTTCACAACGTTCATATCTTTCCATCTTCTGCCAAGATGAGGCCACCCTCATGGTGGGGGAGAAACACCTTAAGTTCTGTCAGGACACCCTCCAACCTGATGGCATGAATATAGATTTCTCCTTCCAGTAAATAAATTTCACCCCTCCCCCAACCCCCATTCCCCATTTTGACTTTTCACTTCTCACCTGCCGATCACTTCCTCCTGGCTCCCCTCTTCCTTCTCTTTCTTCTATGGTTCACTACCCTCTCCTATCAGATTCCTTCTCCAGTCTTCACCTCCCTCTCACTTTAAATGCACGCCCTCTGGTATTCATTTACACGTTATGTGGCAAGGGTGATCATGGTCTTCCCATGACCATGATTGTTCTTGGCAAATTTCCCCACACCAAGTGGTTTGCCATTGCCTTCTTCTGGGCAGTGTCTTTACAAGACGGGTGACCCCAGCAATTATCAATACGCTTCAGAGATTGTCTGCCTGGCGTCAGTGGTCACATAACCAGGACTTGTGATGTGCATCAGCTGCTCGTATGACCATCCACCACCTGCCCCCATGGCTTCACCTGACCCTGAATGGGGAGCAAAGCAGGTGATACACCTTGCCCAAGGGTGACCTGCAGGCTAGCGGAGGGAAGGAACACCTTATACCTCCTTTGGTAGAGAATTATCTCCACCCTGCCACCTGCTTATCCTTTGTAGAAGCTCCATATCCAGCTCTAAAATTGTTTTCAGAGCTGCCACAGAAAGGACACAACAAGCCCCTTCACCAGAGGCACTACCCCTCCCTGGACACCCCATACACCCCAGAGTGAATAATATCAATGATGTTTGATTTTGCTCTGTGCAGTTGAGGAGATGTGACAGATTTAGTGGCAATTTCTTGGAGGCTTCTGAATCATAATTTACGGTCAGGGAGCTTTACCCTGCTTTTGCCTGAAAGGGTGTGTTTTAGGGATGCAGTCAGCCCCACAACAGCCCAGAACAGAAATGATAGCGTAGTGGTTAACACAACACTTTACAGTACAGGCGACCTGGGTTCAATTCCCACCGCTGCCTCTAAGGAGTTTGTACGTTCTCCTTTTGACCGCGTGGGTTTCCTCTGGGTGCTCTAGTTTCCTCCCACAGTCCAAAGATGTCCTGTGATAAGGCTTGGATTAATCGGGCGATCGCTGGGCGGTGTGGCTCGAGGGGCCTATTCCGCGCTGTACCTCAATAAATAAATTTTTTAAAAGAAAGTAAACCATTAAGGTTTATTTGGAGGTTTAGTTCTATACTCCTCATTGTACAGTAATCCTGTCAGGAATTCTTAACAGTGTGGAGGAAGAGGGATCTTGAGGTTCATGCTTCAAATTGCTGGGCAAATTGATAGGGTGCTTAAGCAGGCATGTGATGTGTTGACCTTCAGTAGACAAAGGATTGAGTTCAAGAGTCGTGAGGTAATGTTGCAACTCTATAAAACTCCGGTCAGACGCACACTTGGAGTATTATGTACAGTTCTGGTTGCTTCATTATAGGAAAGGACGTGGAAGCTTTAGAGAGGGTGCAGAGGAGATTTACCAGGATGCTGCCTGGATTAGAGAGCGTGTCTCATGAGGGTAGTTTGACTAAGCTAGGGCTTTTCTCTTTGGAGCGAAGGAGGGTGAGAGGTAACTTGATAGAAGTGTACAAAATAATAAGAGGCATAGATCGAGTGCATAGCCAGAGATTTTCTTTCTCTCAGGGCGGAAATAGCTAATACAAGAGGGCATAATTTTAATGTGATTGGAGGAAAGTATAGGAGAAATGTAAGAGGTAAGATTCTTTACACAGGAAGCACTGTGTTTGTGAGTTCAAGAGCCATGAGGTAATGTTGCAGCTCTATAAAACTCTGGAGTATTGTGTTCAGTTCTGGTCGCCTCATTATAAGGAGGATGTGGAAGCTTTAGAGAGGGTGCAGAGGAGATTTGCCAGGATGCTGCCTGCATGTCTCATGAGGATAGTTTGAGCAAGCTAGGGAGAAGGAGGATGAGAGACAAATTGATAGACTTGTATAAGATTATGAGGGACAAAGATGGAACTTTTAATTTCTAAATTACTTTAATTAATTTCTGATCACCTGAGACATTAAAATATGCCTCAGATGAGTCTCTGAGAGCACTGGTGAAAGGCCATCATGGTTATGCTGGGACGGGTCTCAGAGTGGCTCATGTCTCGCCAGCACACAAGAACACAAGACAATTGGAGCAGGAGTAGGCCACTCGGCCCCTCGATCCCAGTCAACTGTCAACGTGATCATGACAGGCTTCAACTCTTCTCCTGTGCCTATTCCCCCACAACCCTCAATTCCTCAACCTTTCAAATATTCATTTATCTCTGCTTTGGATATATCTAACTATTTGACTCCACCACCCTCAGGGGTAGGGTGGAGATACATCTCTACCAAAGGAGATGTAAAATGCTCCTTCCCTCTGCTGGCCTGCAGGTCACCCTCGGGAAAGGTGTGGCACCTGCTTATCCCCCCGATCAGGGTCATGTGAAGCCATGGGAGCAGGTGGTGGATGGTCGTACGAGCAACTGGTGCACATCACAAGTCCTGGTTATGCGACCACTGACACCAGGCAGACAATCTCTGAAGAGTATTGATAATGGCTGGGGTCACCCGTCTTGTAAAGACACTGCCCGGAAGAAGGAAATAGTAAACCACTTCTGTAGAAAAATTTGCCAAGAACAATCATGGTCAAGACCACAACCAGCCACCATGCGACATGGCACACGGTGATGATGATGATGAGACGATGATACAGTCTGATAGACTCTGTAGAGTATCTTCAGTTCGTTTCTACTCATGCATTAATACCCATACCCATTTATACTGCCAGAACCCGTGTTTTTGACCACATTTTAAACCAAACTGGGAGAAAACCGTTCATAAAGGTACATGAACATCAATTATCTGTGAAGTGACATGACCAACTTTCCCCAGTCTCTACCCATGAAGATAGAGTGGGGCACATTCGACTGGGTATCAGTGAAAACCATGGTGCAAGCCAACACGCAGCATGGTCTTCCGTGAACAATTCTGTAAACAGACTCGTAGACCTTGATCCTATTTATGAGCCGATGCGGGCAAAATTCCAGACCACAACGCACAAGGTTCGCTGCACAGCCAATAAACGACAAGATTTCCTCCCCATGTCACAACTGAGTTTGCGAAGTGATGTCCAGTCAGCTGATTGGTAGGTTGGTAAAGGCCAGGCACTTGGAGGACACACCGCAACCAACAGCGCGCTGTCAATGTCTCCTCGCATGGCGACGAAACGTTTGCAAGTAAATTGCCAAGATCAGGGAACAACTCAACCCAACATTTTAAACCAATTAAAACGTGTAAATTGAAACCAAGATCCTTACTGTGTATATTTCATTTACAAATCTAACCCCATCAATTAACAAGTTCACCCGTCCATGGAGAATTTCAGAGAGAACTGCAAACTATTAGTGACATCTCAACCGGCATTCTTCAAATTTACAAGCAAATTCTGATTTGAGGGAATACAGTCGATCTGTTTTACGTGCAAAAGTTGTCGTTAAATTTCATTAAGATCCCAGCAATGTTCATTTTGAATTAATTTTGCGGTTAGCCCTGTCCATAGAAACAGTTGTGTTATGGTAAAATGGTTTGGTCAGCTCTGAATAGGCGCTCAGATGTGACCAATTATAACTCCGAGCATTTCCAGATGCCACCTGTTCTCAATTATGTCCGATTACTGAACTATATTCCAATGTTGGCCATAACATCGAGCACATTACATACAGCAAATCCAAAAACACCAACCATATTTTTAGAAGTCTTATTATTGTAGTCCTCGATTTTTTTTTCCAGGGGTATTTTTTTAAGTTGAATTAAATGACTGATTAAGCTTTCCCTTGTGGCAATAAAGATTAACAACCTGATTTAAAATAAAAATCATTTGCAGCTTTTTATAGAAGACTTGACAGAAGAACACGACTTCTTATACAAGTTGGATTTTTTATACTGACTCAAGTTTAACGGCTACTGTGGGATTTATTAAGTATCTGTGGATCCCCGGTGGCATTGTTGACAGTGAGCCAACTGTGAAACTGCTCCAGGGGAGGGTCAGGCAGAATGTGGGAGGGGTGCATTCAACATATGGATCTGCAAAGGAGTCTGAAGAGGCTGGAGTACTTTGTGCTTGAGCAGGAAGATTTCACCCAGTTGTGTTGAGTGGAACAAGTATTTGGGGCATTTAAGAAACTCTTAGACATGTGGATGATAGGCAAATGAGGGCTATGTAAGAAGGAAGGGTTAGCTTGATCTTAGAGTAGGTTATAAAGTTAGCACAACATTTGTGGGCCAAAGGGCCTGTACTGTTCTATGTTCAGAATATCTCACCATTCCCTCAAAAGGTCGGGGGGGGGCAATTCTTGTAGCTTTTATGAGATGAGTCCTCTTCTTTCTAACTACTTCATAAGCTCTTTAGACTCTGTAAAACCTTGGTTCGACCACACTCGGAGTATTGTGTTCAGTTCTGGTCGGCTCACTATAGGAAGGATGTGGCAGCTTTAGAGAGGATGCAGAGAAGATTTCCCAGGCTGCTGCCTGGTTTGAGAGCACATCTTATGAAGACGGGCTGTGCGAGCTAGGGCTTTTCTCTTTGGAGCGAAGGAGGATGAGAGGAGACCTGATAGAGGTGTATAAGAGGCAACGATTGAGAGGATAGCCAAAGACTTTCTCTCAGGGTGGAAATGAGACGGTGTCATTTTATGGTGACTGGAAGAAAGCATAGAGGGGATGTCAGAAGTAAATTTTTTTACTCAGCGAGTGGTGGGTGCATGGTACGCTTTGCAGGGGTGGTGGTACAGGCAGATACATTAGGAGCATTTAAGAAATCTTTAGATAGGCACATGGATGATAGAAAAATAGAGGGCTATGTAGAGGGAAGTTTTAGGTTGATCTTAGAGTAGGTTAGAAAGCTGGCACAGCACAGTCGGTCAAAAGGCCTGTACTGAGCTGTAATGTTCTATATTCTACGTTCTACACTCAATAACTACTTTATAAGGTACCTCATGTACCTAATAAAGTAGCCATTTAGTTTATATTCATACTGTTGTGCTGCTGAAGCCTAACCACTTCAAGTTTTAACATGTTGTGTGTTCAGAGATGATCTTTTGCACTCCATGGTTATAACATGTGGTTATTTGAGTTACTGTTGTCTTCCTGTCAGCTTGAACCAGTCTGGCCACTCTCCTCTGACCTCTCTCATTAATAAGGCATTTTCACCCACAGAACTGCTGCTCACTAGATGTTTTTGGTTTCTTGTACCATTCTCTGTAAACATTAGAGACTATTATATATGAAAATCCCAGGAGATCAGTAGTTTCTGAGATACTCAAACCACCCCATCTGGCACCAACAATCATTCCCGATCAAAGTTGCTTCGATCACATTTCTTCCCCATTCTGATGTTTGGTCTGAACAACAACTGAACCTCTTGACCATGTCTGCATGTTTTTATGATTGCCGCCACATGACTGGCTGATTAGATATTTGCGTTAATATGCAGGCGTACCTAATAAATTGACCACTGAGCATATGCTCAGAAAATCCTACTATCTCCTCAGTGGGAGGCAGTTTGTAAAGCGTTTTTCTTAAAGCATTCACAGTGATGAGCTACCCTCTTTCTATCTTCAAAGTTTGTTGGTTTCCTTCGTCCCTTTCTTTCTTTCCTCTTCTCTCATCAGTTTCCTGTTCTTCCTTTCACCACTTCCTTAAAATCATAGTGTACAGCAGCCCAGAATCAGGCCCTTCAGCCCATCTGTCCATGCTAACCAACGTGCCCCTCCAGGCTAGTCCAATTTGTCACATTTGGCCCAAATGCCATTAAACCTTTCCTATCCCTGTACTTTTCCAAATGTCTCTTAAACATCAACATTGTCCCTGCCTCAACCACTTCCTCTATCAACTTGTTCTTTCTTTGTTTCACTATTTCTTTGATTTTCTTTGCCCATACATTAGGATGGATGTGGGCCCAGATGTTAGGATGGGTCCATCTACAGATATCAGGATGGATCTGGTCCCAGGTAGATAGATAAATACTTTATTGATCCCAAAGGAAATTACAGTGTCACAGAAGCATTACAAGTGCACTGATATACAAAGATACAAATACTAGAAGAGAAGTACGATAGACTAAAAGATAAGTTACCACAAACTGTCTAACAGGAGGGTCATCACCTCCCCGACTATAGGTTGACTCATTCTTGAACCTAATGGCTGAGGGTAAGGATGACCTCATTTAGCACTCTTTGGAGCAGCACTGTTGTCCTAGTCTATTATTAAAAGTGCTCCTCTCTTCAGCCAAGGGGGCATGCAGAGGGTGAGAAACGTTGTCCAGAATTGCCAGAATTTTCTGTGGGGTCCACAGCCTCCAGTGTATCCAGTTTGACCCCTATAACAGAGCCAGCCTTTCTAGTCAGTTTATTGAGCCTGTTGGCATCACCTGAGTTGCTGCCATTGCCCTAGCACATCACCACATAGAAGATTGTTCTGGCGATAACAGACTGGTAGAACATGTGAAGGGAAGACCTGTACTCTCCAAAGGGCCTCAGTCTCCTCAGGAAGTAGAGGTGAATCTGGCTGTTCCAGTACACAGCCTCTGTGTTGGTGCTCCACTCAAATCTGTCATCCAGATGCACCCCAAGATACTTTCCTCACCACATCCACGTCCTCACCATCAATAGAAACAGGGAGCCGTGTAGGCTTAGTCTTCCTAAAGTCCATCACCATCTCCTTTCTAACTGATGTTGAGCTGCAGATGATTCAGCTTGCACTATTTGATAAAGTCCTCCACCCCTGCCCTGCATTCATCTTCCCATCCTCCCCATATACACCAAACTGTTGCTGAGTCATCAGAGAGTTTTTGCAATGTCATGACTCAGTGTTGTATCTAAAGTCTGGGGTATACAGGGTAAACAGGAAGGGAACCAGTACAGTCCCCTGGGGGGGCCCCAGGGCTGCTTATAGTCATGTCTGACACAACTCTGAAGTCACACAAACTGTGGTTTTAAGAAGATGTTAGAAAGGGTCCATTTACAGATGTTAGGATGGATCTGGTCCCAGATCTTAGGAATATTCTGGTCACAGATGTTAGGATGTGTCCATTTACTGATGTTTGGATGGATCTGCTCCCAAATGTTAAGATGGATCCATTTCCAGATGTTAGGATTAATTAATTCTAGATGTTAGAATGGGCCCAATTCCAGATGTTAGGGTGGATCTGGTCCTAGATGTTAGGATTAGTCCATTTGTAGGCTTGGGTACTAGCTTACAAAGTGCCCAAGACATCTTCAAGGGGCGGTACCTCAGAAAGGCAGCGTCCATTATTAAGGTCCTCCAGCACCCAGGGCATGCCCTTTTCTCACTGTTACCATCAGGAGGGAGGTACAGAAGCCTGAAGGCACACACTCAGAGATTTAGGAACAGCTTCTTCCCCTCTGAATTGATCCACTTGACCCGAAACAGGAGTGTGTGGGCCATGGCAGTCAAAGCTCAGACTGGGCATGGCACCTGATGATGATGATGATGATTCTTCCCCTCTGCCATCCGATTCCTAAATGAACATTGAACCATTGGACCCTACCTCACTTTTTAAATATATATTATTTCTGATTTTTGCATGATTTTTAATCTATTCAATATACATATACTGTAATTTACTTATTATTATTTTTTTCTTCTATATTATGTATTGCATTGAACTGCTGCTGCTAAGTTAACAAATTTCACGACACATGCTGGTGATAATAAACCTGATTCTGATTTCCAGATTTTAGGATTGATCCAGTCCCTAATATGAGGAAGAATCCAGTTCCAGAAGTTAGGAAAGGCCAGATGAAGAGAATCCAAGCTGCAAGGATTTGAAGTTGTATGCAATTTGCATGAAGAAATTTAGCTCCTGTGGGGAAAACCAGCCGTGGGGACCTTGTTTGTTGCAGCAGGTAACAGACCCGATTTTAGATTATTAATCTGAAAGGTATTATGGAGAATGGTAATAATTATATTGTAGACACTCTTATGAGATCTTAATGCTGGCAATACTGTTGTGCCACCTAAATTTAGTCCAACTTGAATTTCACTCAAAGTTAAAAAAAACCTGAAGAAATAAATAGTTCTATGTGTTGGATAGATGAACCCAAATGAATGAATGCGGCTCTAAATGAGGTTCAGTAGAACTTGACAGGTGATATATTCATTTCAAAGAATTCAATCTATTTATTTATTAATTGAGAAGAGGCCCTTCAGCCCTTTCAGCTGTGCTGCCCTGCAACCCCCGATTTAACCTCTTTCAAATCCTTTTATTGTTATATTATACAAGCGCATTGAAATGTCTCAAATTACAATGTCTCAAAAAACACATTATCTTAAAGATTGAAAATAAAATTGTGATAACAAAAAAAACCTACTAAGCCGAAAAAGTGAGAAAAAAGACCCATTAGGGTGTACAGGCCAGAGCCACGCGTCATACAAAAAGCTTCTAAAAAAAACATCAAACCGCCAGCAACCTCCCGATTTAACCTCAGCCTAATCACGGGACAATTTACAATGACCAATTAACCTACCAACCGGTATGTCTTTGGACAGTGGGAGGAAACTGGAGCACCCGGAGCAAACTCACACGATCACGGGCGTTTGGGGAGGGGGGGTGCATATACAATCTCCTTACAGGCAATGGCAGGAATTGAACCTGGGTCTCCAGTACCATAAAGCGTAGTGCTAACCACTAGCTACAGTACCAACCTAATGTTGGAGGCAGAGGGTAATGTACCTGCAGTGCCATTCACACCCGCTGCAGGATGCCCGCTGAGGGTCTGCACCCCGTGAGGGTTGATTCCAGGGTAGTCACTGCTCCAATACGGAAAACACGGAAGCCAACTTGTGCGGAGCATGATCCCATGAGTCTCCGCTCCATCTGCTGAAAGCCGAGCTTTCCCGTGGCCAAACTCCCATTCCCGTTCTGTCATTTTGGTCCAAGATTGTGGTCTTTTGCCAAATGAGGCCACCCTCAGGGTAGAGGAGTGACATCTTATGTTTTGCCTGGGTAGCTTCCAACCTGATGGCATGAATATCGATGATTTCCTTCTGGTAAAAAAATTCCTTCCCCCACCCCTCTCCGCTCTGGACTTTTACCTCTTCTGACCTGCCTATTACTTCACCCTATGTCCCCTCATCCTTCCCCTTCTCCTCTGGTCCACTGCCCTCTCCAATCTCCACTTTCCCTACCCACATGGCTTCACCTATCACCCTCCAGCTATCCCTCCTCCCTTACTCTCCCCCCCAACCCCCACCATGGTGGCATCTTCCCCTTTCCTTTCCAGTCCTGAAGACTGTAAGACCATAAGAGCAGAGGCAGGTCATTTGGTCCATCAAGTCTGCTCCACCATTTCACCATGGCTGATCTATTTCTCTCTCAATCCCAATCTCCTGCTTTCTCCCTGTAACCCTTCATGCCCCAACTAATTAAGAAACTATCAAATCCTGCCTTAAAACGGCGGGAGGAGAGAGAGCAACGTGCCTGTGCGTGCGCAGCCCTCCGGTGAAAAATGATATCGTATCTGTTAAATAGGGGCCGTGGACAATTCTGATTTGATGGAGAATGGACGTGAAAGCACAGAGGAACATCTGGAGAAATTTCTGAAACACTTGTTCGCTGCTGTCGTTACTGCATGGTCGGGAATCTTTCGGAGGGTAGGCCTCAAAATCCCCGGCTTTGCCTGCTGTTGGCGACCGAGGTTGAGGTTGAATCGTTCAGACAGAGATGGCGCTCAGTACTCGGTGTCGGAGAGCTGATCAGAGCTCGAAGTTTTCGGATGACTCAGAGTCGGATTGTGGTCGGCATGGCAGGGAGAGTTTTTCTTTCTTCTCCCGTCTGCGTGAGATATGGGACATTTGAGAGACTTTGAACTTTTACTGTGCTCATGGACTTCTTCATCAAGTTATGGTATTGTTGCACTGTTGTAACTATATGTTATAACTATGTGGTTTTGTCAGTTTTTTCAGTCTTGGCTTGTCCTGTATTTTGTGATATCACACCGGAGGAAATAATGTATCATTTCTTAATGCATGCATTACTAAATGACAATAAAAGAGGACTACGTGTCTTCATAATCTAAATATACCCAATGACTTGACCTCCACAGCTGCCCGTGGCAATGAATTTCATAGATTTATCACTATCTGGCCAAAGAAATTCCTCCTCATCTCTGATTGAAATAGGCATCCCTCTATTCTGAGGCTGTGTCCTCTAGTCTTAGACTCCACCACCACTGGAAACATCCATTCTACATCCATTCTATCAACCTTTCAACATTCGATGGGTTTCAATGAGATTCCCCCCCACTGAATTCCAGTGAGTCCAGGCCCAGAGCCATCAATCACTCCTCATACGACAAGCCTTTCAATCCCAGAACCATTTTTGTGAAGCTCCTTTGAACCCTCTCCAATGTCAGCACATTGAAGAAGGGTCTCGGCCCGAAACATCGACTGTTTATTCATTTCCGTAGATGCTGCCTGATCTGCTGAGCTCCTCCAGCATTTTGTTTGAGTTGCTCTGGATTTCCAGCATCTGCAGAATCTCTCAGGTTTGTGACTGGGAAATCAGTTTCAGTGATTGAGAAGAGCCATTGGCCATGTAATACAAAAAAACCCACCCAGTCTCCTAGACTGAGGGATTACTCACCTTTACCCAGGAGGAGTGGAGCACTTTTTTTTTGGATCTCAGAAGGATTTATTCAGATTTGAATTCACTTATGTCCTTGGTGTGCGGTACATGTGACAATATATCCAGAAAAGGTGCCGGGAAAGGGTCAGGAACATCATTCAGGATCCCACCCACTCTGTTCATGGACTGCTGGTCCCACTCCCATCAGAGAGGAGGCTATGTAGCATCCACGTTAGGATCACAGCAATCAAAAACAGTTACTTTTCCCATGTGGCCAAGTGGTTAAGGCATTAGACTAGCGACCCGAAGGTCGTGAGTTCGAGCCCCAGCCGAGGCAGCGTGTTGTGTCCTTGAGCAAGGCACTTAACCACACATTGCTCTGCGACAACACCGGTGCCAAGCTGTATGGGTCCTAATGCCCTTCCCTTGGACAACATTGGTGTCATTGAGAGGGGAGACTTGCAGCATGGACAACTGCTGGTCTTCCATACAACCTTGCCCAGGCCTGCGCCCTGGAGAGTGAAGACTAACGGATGCCTCCTAAGGCTGATCAAACACCTCCACACCCCCAACCACCACTACTTTATCATTTCCTGTGAGAGTCACTTTATTTATAGACACTCCTGTGCCTAGTGACACCTTATGAACATACAATCAGTCTATGTACATAAGCTATCTTATGTATTTATATTTATTGGGTTTTTAAAAATAAATATTGTGTTCTTTATCGTATTGCATTTTTTTTGTGCCGCATGGTATCCAGAGTCACAATTATTTCATTCTCCTTTACACTTGTGTAGTGGAAATTACATTAAACATGTGGGCTGCCCCCTCAGCACAATCCTCGCTGACTTGATTCGATTGCAAACAACACAATTCAATGTACACGCGACAAACAAAGCTAATCTTTTATAGCTGATAAGTGTCACCACACGTTTCGGCGCCAACGTAGATGCCCACAACAACAACAATAACAACAGAGGAACAGCACCGGCAAAATACAACCCCTTTCCCACCCACTGGCACTCCACTACCATGCCTCTATATCAGGTCACCTCTCACCCTCCTTTGTTCCAGAGAGAAAAGCCCTGGTTCCCTCAACCCATCCTCATAAGACACGCTCCCTAGTCCACGCAGCATCCTGGTAAATCTCCCCACGTCCTTCCTATAATGAGGCCACCAGATAATGAGATGAGGGAACACTCACCAGTCCTCGTGGAGCGATCAGAAGTGGAGAGAGTGAGCAGTTTCACGCTCTTGGGTGTCAATATCTCTGAGGATCTGTCCTGGACCCAAAATATTGACGCAGCTACAAAGAAGGCACAACAGTGGCAATATTTCATTAGGAGTTTGAGGAGATTTGGTCTGTCACCTAAAACACTCGCAAATTTCTACAGATGTACCGTGGAGGGAGTTCTAACTGGTTGCATCACCATCCGGTATGGAGGGGGTGCTATAGCACAGGATCGAAGTAAGCTGCAGAGAGCAGTAAAATCAGTCAGTCCCATCATGGACAGTAGCCTCTGTAGCATCCAGGATACCAAGGAGCAGTGCCTCAAAGAGGGACGTCCATCAGTAAGGAACCCCATCACCTAGGATCTGCCCTCTTCTCATTACGACCATCAGGGAGGAGGTACAGGAGCCTGAAGTCCCCTCTTCTCATCATTACCCTCAGAGAGGAGGTACAGGAGCCTGAAGACCCCTCTTCTCATCACTACCATCAGGGAGGAGGTACAGGAGCCTGAAGGCACACACTCAATGATTCAGAAATGGCCTCTTCCCCTCTGCCACCCGATTCCTAAATGGACATTGAACCCATGACTTCTAGTTCACTATATTTTTATTTCTATTTTTTCACTACTTATTTAACTAGTTAATATATATTCATAGTTTTTTTCTCTATTATTATGTATTGCATTGTGCTGCTGCTGCAAAGACAACAAATTTCACGACACATGCTAGTAGTTAAACCTGATTCTGATTGAATATTGCAAATGTTGTCTAACCAGGGGTTATCACAATATCTGTAGGATATATTTTATATAATTATGTGGAAGAATATGCTCGTCTTCATTAAGGTGGATTATTACTGCCATGGGAGAACCAAAGGTTCTTAGTGTCAGTCCTACCAGAGTGTGGCTCTGTGAATTACTGTAAGGCTTTCCCAGAGTTATCGGTTTTGTGGTTTAGGTTAAAAAAATACCCTAAGTGCAATTACGAAAACACAAGAGACCACAGGAGCTGGAACCTGGAGAAACAAACTGTTTGCCGGAGGAACTCAATGATTTGAGCAGCAAGTTATAAACGCAAGAGATTCTGTAGATTCTGGAAATCCAGAGTCCCCATCATCATTACGTGCCATGTCATATGACATCATCATTACGTGCCATGTCGTATGACATCATCATTATGTGCCATGTCATATGACATCATCATTACGTGCCATGTCGTATGACATCGTCATTATGTGCCGTGGGCGATCATGGTCTTCCCACGTCTACGATTGTTCTTTGCTAATGTTTCTACAGAAGTGGTTTGCCATTGCCTTCTTCTGGGCAGTGTCTCTACAAGACGGGTGACCCCAGCCATTATCAATACCCTTCAGAGATTGTCTGCCTGGCGTCAGTGGTGGCATAACCAAGACTTGTGATGTGCACCAACTACTCATATGACCATCTACCACCTGCTCCCGTGGCTTCACGTGTCCCTGATCTGGGGTTAAGCAGGTGCTACAACTTACCCAAGGGTGACCTGCAGGTTAGAGGAGGGAAGGAGCAGTTTACATCTCCATTGGTAGAGATGTATCTCCACCCCGCCGCCCTAAACCAGAGTGACACAAACAAAATGCTGAAGGAACTCAGCAGGTCAGGCAGCATCTATGGAAATTAATAAACAACCGACGTTTTGGGCTGAGATCCTTCATCAGGAACAGAAAGGAAGGGAGAACAAGCCAGAATAAGAAGGTTGGGGGAGGGGGAAAAGTACAGCCTAGAACGTGTTAGGTGAAGCCAGGTGGGTGGTGAGTGTGGGGGGGCGATGATGTAAGAAGCTGGGAAGTGATAGGTGGAATTCGTAAAGGACTGAAGAAGAAGGAATGTGATAGGAGAGGAGAGTGGATCATGGGAGAAAGGGAAGGAGGAGGACCACCAGAGGGAGGTGCTGGGGCAGGTGAGAAGAGAAGAGTTAAGAGGGGAGCCAGCATGGGGAATGGAAAGAGGGGAAAATTGATGTTCATGCGGTAAGGTGGAATATGAAGTGTTGCTCCTCCAACCTGAGAGTGTCCTCATTGTGGTGGTAGAGGAGGCCATGGACTGACCCCTCGGTATGGGAATGGGGATAGCAATTAAATGGTTGGTCAGTGGGAAATCCTGATTACTGTGGACAAAACCATAAAGTCGTCCGCAATAAGCAGGATTTCAGGTCACAGCCATGCCTCAGGACCCCCTAAGTCATCTCCTGATGCAAGCTCTTGATCTGGAACACTGACTTTGCCTCTGCAGCTTGTCCACATGCAACTATTTTCGGTTAACCAATCAGGAACAGAATGGTAACACCAACTTGTTTAAGTTGGCCCCTAATCTGAGAAAGGCTGTGTTGACATTGGAGAGGGTCCAGAGGAGGTTCATGAGAATGATTCCAGGAATGAAAGGGTTAATGAATGAGGAGCGTTTGATGGCTCTGGGCCTGTACTCACTGGAGTTCAGAATGGGAAGGGGGATCTCATTGAAACCTATCGAATATTGAAAGGCCTCCATAGAGTGGACATGGAGAGGATATTTCCTACGATGGGGGAGTCTAAGACCAGAGGACACAGCCTCAGAACGGAGAGACGTCCCTTTAGATCAGAGATGAGGAGGAATTTCTCTAGCCAGATATTGGTGAATCTGTGCGATCCATTGTCACAAAATGCTGTTGGGGGGCCAAGTTACTGTGGAGGTTGATGGGTTTTTGATTAGTCAGGACGTCAAAGGTTATGGGAAGAAAGTAGGAGAACGGGGTTGAGAGGGAAAATACATCCGCCATGATGGAATGATGGAGCAGACTCAATGGACTGAATGGCCTCATTCAGCTGCCATGTCTTACGGTTTTATTGTCAGAAACAGTAAAATAAATACTCTTGGTTATCGTAAACACTGATTGAGATCACTAGTATCTGTTAGGGAAAAGAATCTGTTGTCCACACCCCCATTCAGGCTTCATTGTGATTTCAGACCCACTACAATGTGACCGACTGATAACTGCTCTCTGGATTGGCCCAGTGAGACCATAACACCATAAGACATATGAGTAGAAATAGGCTATACACCCCATTGTGTTTGCTCCGCCATTCGGCTCTGCACTATCATTTAATCATGCCTGAGCACGTCTTTCTCTCAACCCCATTCTCCTGCCTTCTCCCAGTATTTTCTGACACCTTGACTAATAAAGAACCTATTGGCCTCTGCTTCAAATATACCCAGTGACATGGCCTCGATAGCCGCCTGTGGCAATGTCACAGAGACTCTCTTCCACTGCCCTCTACACAGAATCACACCATCAACTTCTCAGGGCCAGGTCGAGGTGACCAGTAAGGCCAGTGATGTAACAAACTCATTCATAAGGCAGTGATGTTGTGGGGATGGAACTGGACTCTCTCACGGTGGTGTCTGAAAAGAGGATGCTGTCCAAGTTGCATGCCATCTTGGACAATGTCTCCCATCCACTACATAATGTACTGGTTGGGCACAAGAGTACATTCAGCCAGAAACTCATTCCACCGAGATGCAACACTGAGCGTCATAGGAAGTCATTCCTGCCTGTGGCCATCAAACTTTACAACTCCTCCCTTGGAGAGTCAGACACCCTGAGCCAATAGGCTGGTCCTGGACTTATTTCCTGGCATAATTTACATATTACTATTTAACTATTTATGGTTCTATTACTATTTATTATTTATGGTGCAACTGTAATGAAAACCAATTTCCCCCGGGATCAATAAAGTATGACCATGACTATGACTGGTGCTGGCTGCAGTGCCCACAAAGTGTAGATAAACGACAGGAATCTTGGCTGGTCCCCACAATAACACCAGAGCTGCCCCAGACAATAATTTGAGGTCTTGAAAATTACAGTCCAGGCACAGCACTGAACATACCCTCTGCAAAGTTCATTACAGGGAGGGCATCATGGTTGGGATGATGTCAGCACTGGAGTTCTTGTGGGTCAGCACGTTATACGAAGGATCCAATTAGGTCTTTGCCAGGGGTGTTCTACCATCTCTGTAAGCATGAAGAAGTTTGCTGCTTCCTCCTCTCTCTGTGGGATGAGAACAGGGCACCCGCACTACAACCCTGTCCCCAGTAATTCTGTGTGTAACAGTCCAGGGAGGGGTGGTCCCTCTGGCGAAGGGGCTTGTCGGGTCCATGCTGGGCAGCTCGTCACCTTTGGTTGGTAGCTCACTTAGGGGAGGGAGAACTCTGATCTCAAACCTCTGCGGCCTTGCAGGCTTACCCACTCGTGGGGAAGGCATCGGGAGTAAACCCCAAGGGGAAAATCCAGAGCTGAGGTCCTTAAGGCAGTGCTACGTTGAGGCCAACAGCGAATGGAAGTTCCTGCGCTGCTGCTGGTGTTTCGGTATCTGCTGTTGCTTTGCATTCATCGGCTCTGTGGAGAGGGCGAGCCTGTTGCATGGGCAGCAGCTCGGTCCCAATATTATACTACCCTGGCTTGCAAGTCAGCTTGCCTACCTGGACAGCCAGGACACGACACCCGTGGTCGACGCCGACCAATGGAAGCGCAAGCCAAAACCTTATCAGCGGTGCTCTGTTTGCTCAGTGGACAACGGGGGCCTGCGGCTGGTGAATGCACCTGCTCTGGGGTCTGACACCAAAGGAGTATGCTGGGGCGAAGGGTGATCCTCACTGACAAGAGGCTCGTGGTCTGTGTGTGGGGGAGGACAACGCGGCTGTCATCCGGTTGCAGAGATGAGGAGGAATCTCCCTAGCCAGGGAGTGGTGAATCTATGGTATTAGTTGTCACAGATGGCTGTGGAGGCCAAGTCATTGAGTATATTGAAAGCGGAGGTTGATAGGTTCTCGATTAGAAAGGGTGTCACTTTACAAGGAGAGGATGGAAAATAAATAGGCCATGTTTGAATCCTCCAAACGGACCACAACCTCTGGGAGGCTTGCGTGCCTCCAATGACTCGGAAAGCTCTGCTGGCTGGAGTCAGGGCTTTGTGCTTTGGCTCTTGGTAGGGTCACCCATGCCAAACAGGTCAAAGTGTAAAGAGTGGCCCATTGGTCCTCTAGGTTTGGGGGTTCAGCTCAGGGCTAACAAACCTGACTGGTCAAACAAAACTGTTATGGAAACAGCGATGAAGTTCAATGTTCTAAGTTCAAAGTGATTTTATTATCAGAGTACAATTATGTCACCATGTATAATCCTGAGATTAATTTTCCTGTGGGCATACTCAGCAAGTCTGTAGATTAGATCTATAACAGGATCAATCAAAGATCAATCAGTGTGCAGAAGACAATAACTGCAATGAAGAATCCTTCTTCACCACAAGTTTATTGTTTAGCTCACTGCTCTACTCTCTCTACACCCACGACTATGTGGGCAGGCACAGCTCAAATGCCATCTGTAAATTTGCTGATGATTCAACCATTGCTGGCAGAATCTCAGATGGTGATGAGAGGGCGTACAGGAGTGAGATATACCAGCTCGTTGAGTGGGTCACAGTAACATCCTTGCACTCCATGTCAGTAAGACCAAAGAGCTGACTGTGGTTTCAGAAAGGATAAGACAAGGGAACACAAACTAATCCTCATTGAGGGATCAGAAGTGGAGAGAGTGAGCAATTTCATGTTCTTGGGTTTCAATATCTCTGAGGATCTATCTTGAACCCAACATATCGAGGCAGCTACAAAGAAGGGAAGACAGTAGCTATATTTCATTCAGAGTTTGAGGAGATTTGGTATGTCACCAAAGACACCTGCAAATTTCTACAGATGTACCGTGGAGAGCACTCAAACTGGTTGCATCACCCTCTGGTGTGGGAGCGGGGGCTGCTGTACACGATCGAACTATGTTGCAGAAAGTTGTAAACTTAGTCAGCTCTATCATGGGCCATATCCAAGATATCGATAAAGAATGGTGTCTTAGTAAAGCAGCGTCCATCATCCAGGATCTCGACCACTGGGGACATGCCCTCCTCTCATATTCACCATCGGGTCGGAGGTACTGAGGTCTGAAGACACACACTCAGTGATTCAGGAACAGCTTCTTCCCCTCTGCCATCAGATTTCTGAATGGATATTGAAACCATGAACACTACCTCAATATTTTTAAATTTTTATTTCTGCACTGCTTATTTAACTTAACTTTTTCTTTCTTTTTAAATCTTTTTATTAGTTTTCAAAATTATAAACTCAATAATGAACTAGTACACTAGTGAAGTTTAAGAGACTACTACACAGGTATATGGAGGAATCTAAGGTGGGGGCTTATATGGGAGGCAGGGTTTGAGGGTCAGCACAACATTGTGGGCCGAAGGGCCTGTACTGTGCTGTACTATTCTATGTTCTAATATAAAATAACAAAGTTGGTACAAAGAGCTTGGAATAATGTTAATCAGCATATATAAAATGAATTTTAAGTAACATAGATATAAAAGACTACCAAACTCATAATGAAATTAATCATTAAAAAAAGAAATAAAAAGAAAAAATATATAAACAAAAAAAAAACCCAAAAGAAAAAGAGAAAAAAAAACCCAAAAAAGCAGGGCTAGACCAATAGCTTGTATCAGACACATTCAGTAATGTCGTTAACTCCGCTCCTCTCATCATATAATTTAAGTTTAGAAAAAAAGATTCAGAAAGGTCAGATTACATCATATGAAAATGTTGCATAAAAGGTTTCCAAGTTTCTTCAAATTTAACCGAAGGGTCAAAAATATCACTTCTAATGTTAGAACATAGATCTTTGTCTTCTTCAGCCTGTCGAATGATAGCATTTGTTACTTTAAAGGCGAGAAAATCTATTTTGTTGAACTGGAAGGAAACTAATCCTCCAACTACATTCCAATGGTTGTCTCAAACTATATTAAGTTTAAATTTAGAAAAAATATTTAACTTAGCGTTTTATATTACTGTAATTCACAGTTTTTCCTATTATTATGTATTGCATTGTACTGCTGCCACAAAGGCAATAAACTTCGTGACATTATGCTGGTGATATTAAACCTGATTCTGATAGTGGTACGTCTACTGTACGTGCAGTGGTATTCCTGAGTCTCCACTCAGGGTCCTGCATGACTGACAATAGTGAAAACTGAGAGGAGGCTACTGGCACGATGAAGGAATCCCCGAACACTGGACAGACAGAGATGGAGGGCCTCGTTGCCAGCAAGTGTAACGGGTAGTAGCTAATGACCAAAATGGTGGAGCAGACTGAATGGCTTAATTCTGCTCCTACGTCCCCTGGTCTTGGCTTCGTGATGACCAGGCCCAGCACAGTCCGCCCTGTGGCGCTCATTATAAACTTGTACCAGGTTCACTGAAAATACCTCATCCTCTTTCCTAGATGTTGTGAGGGCTGGGCACATTATGGAAAACCAGAGGTCCAACGTGAATCCTTCAAGGCTGCGGAGGATTTGGAAATGGAATTGGAATTGGTTTATTATTGTCACATGGATCAAGCTGCAATGGAAATACAGATACACATACAATGATTCACCACCCTCTGACTAAAGAAATTCCTCCTCATCTCCGTTCTAAAGGGACATCTTTCTATTCCGAGGTTGTGCCCTTTGGCCCTAGAGTAGAGGTGTTGGTGAGCGTTTTTGACCACAACATCACAACTGTCAGAACAAGACACGCTATTGATGATTTGACAGAGACATACACAATTACGAGGGGGATAGATAGGGTAAATGCAAAGAAGGTCTTTCCACTGAGCTTGGGTGGGACTACAACCAGGGGTCTCAGGTTAAGGGTGAATGCTGAAAAGTTCAAGGGGGACATGGGGGATACTTCACTCAGAGGGCGGTGAGAGTTTGGAATGAAATGTCAGCACAAGTGGAGCATGCAAGCTCAATTTCAACACTTTGGTGAAGTTTGGATAGGTACATGGATGGTAGGGGTATAGAGGGCTATGGTCCCGGTGCAGGTCAGTGGGAGTAGACAGTTTAAATGGTTTGACACATATTAGATGGGGCGAAGGGCCTGTTTACATGCTGCACTTTCCTGTGATGCTATGACTCTACGATGCTCACACAAACTCCCAACCGTTTCAAACTGTTGATGTGGAACTGGGGCTCCCAACCCTTTTTTATGCCACGGACCCCTGCCATTAACCGAGGGGTCCGTGCACCCCAGGTTGGGAACCCCTGGTGCAGAATAACCAGCTCTTTTGTTGACTTTGACGGGATGGCTGGTTGTCATGACACCATGTCACCAAATTCTCTGTCTCCTTCTGTACTCTGACCTGTCGTTTGAGTTTTGGCCCACTGCAGTGGTGCAGACAGAGCTCAAGCAGGAGGAAATATTCCCTGCTGGAGTTACTGCGTCCACAAACTTTTCAGGAGACAGTTCCTCACCCAGGCAACCTTTGGCTGGCTGGAGCAGTGGTACTCCTCATGCCCAATAGGAAAAATTACCTATTCCAGGAGTGTCCTTGGAAAACACACACACACACACACACACACATCCACAGGCAGTATACCAGTTGTACTATTTATTGTTATTTTGACTAATCACTCTTTTTTTCTAAGAAATAACATATTGAAGTGGTAGTACTCATTGCAAATTGGTTTTGCATTTAAAAATGAATCATCTGTTTATAAATCCCATGTAATATAAAGGCAAGATTCTTGTTTCCAATGTCATGTGCTATTTGCTACAGGTTGTTTTATCTCTGTTGCGTGAGAGATAGATTTTTTGGAACGTATTAACTTTTAGTGTGTGAAATTACATTGAATATATTTACATTTAAATTAGTCTATTTGAATTGCTCTATATTTAAAACTAAAGAGTAGAAAGGACGATATTTATATTCACAATGCAGGAGGAACTCAGCAGGTCAGGCAGCATCTACTGTGATGAATAAACAGCCGATGCTTCAGGCCGAGACTCTTCTTCAGGACTGGGAAGGAAGGTGGAAGATGCCGGAATAAAAAGGCGGGGGGGAGGGGAAGGAGGACAAGCTGGACGGTGAAAGGTGAAGCTGGCGAGTGGGAAAGGAAGAATAGGAGAGGAGAGTGGACCAAACGAGAAAAGTAGGGCGGAGGGGACCCAGGGGAGGTGATAGGTGAGAAGAGGTAAGAGGCCAGAGTGGGGAATGGAAGAAGAGAGGAGGGGGAAGGAATTTTTTTTTACTGGAGGGTAAAATCGATACTCATGCCATCAGGTTGGAGTCTACCCAGATGGAATATAAAGTCCTGAAGAAGGTTCTCAGCCTGAAACGTCGACTGTTTACTTTTTTCCACAGATGCTCCCTGGCCTGCTGAGTTCCTCCAGCATTTTATGTGTACCGTTTAGATTTCCAGTATCTGTAAAATCTCCTGTTTGCAGAATATAAGGTGATGCTCCTCCACCTCCTTGGTGCAGGAGGAGGTCATGGACCGACATACCAGAACGGGAATGGGAATCAGAATGAAAGTGTTCGGTCACCGGGAAGTTCCGCTTTCGGCGGATGGAGCGGAGGTGCTCAACAAAACGGCCTCGGCTCGAAATGTCGACAGTTTATTCATTTCCACTGATGCTGCCTGACCTGCTTTGCTCCTCCAGCGTTTTGTGTGTGTGTTGCTCTGGATTGCCAAATGTTTTGTGTTTATGATATTTATTTTAGTGGTTTTCCCAGCCTCAGGAAGCCCAACTTGCTTCATAACTGATCAAGTCCTTTTGAAATGTACATAATGTTTGGAAGTATGTTAGATGAAAAAAGGCTGTCGTGGTTGTAGGTTCGATTCTGACCTCCGGCGCTGTCTGTGTGGAATTTGTATATCCTCCTTGTGATTGTGTGGGTTTCCTCCCCTTGGTACAATTTCCTGACATGGCCCACGTACGTGCTGGTTGGAAGGATAATTGGTGAAGACGAAGGATAGAATCTGCAGGGAGTTCAGAATCAGGTTTATTATCATCGACATACGGTCTGTACACACTGGCTGTGTGGTGAAAAAGGCACAACAGCACCCCTCTCACCTCAGACGGTTGAGGAAGTTCGGCATGGGCCCCCAAATCCTAAGAACTTTCTACAGGGGCACAATTGAGAGCATCCTGACTGGCTGCATCACTGCCTGGTATGGGAACTGTACCTCCCTTAATTGCAGGGCTCTGCAGAGAGTGGTGTGGACAGCCCAGCACATCTGTAGTTGTGAACTTCCCATGGTTCAGGACATTTACAAGGACAAGTGTGTAAAAAGGACCTGTAGGATCATTGGGGACTCAAGCCATCACAACCACAATCTATTCCAGTTGCTACCATCCGGGAAGCGGTACCGCAGCATAAAAGCCAGGACCAACGGACTCCGGGACAGCTTCTTCCATCAGGCCATCAGACTGATTAACTCACGCTGATCTGAGAGAGAACCTCACTGAAACCTATTGAATGGTGAAAGGCCTTGACAGTGCATGTGGAGAGGATGTTTCCCATGTTGGGAGAGTCTAAGACTAGAGGACACAGCCTGAGAATGGAAGGGTGTCCTTTTAGAATGGAGATGAGGAGGAATTTCTTTAGCCAGAGAGTGGTGAATCTGTGGAATTCTTTGCCACGGATGACTGTGGAGGTCAAGTTTCTATATATATTTAAAGCAGAGGTTGATAGATTCTTGATTGGTCAGGGCATGAAAGTATAGGAGGAGAAAGCGGGAGATTGGGGCTGAGAGGAAAGTTGGAACAGCCATGATAAAATGACGGAGCAATCCCAATGGGCCAAATGGCCTTCTGCTCCTATATCTTATGGTCTTAAAATATTGGGGGGGGGGGCTGGGTCACTGTACAGGATCAAAGTAAGCTGCAGAGAGTTGTACACTCAGTCAACTCCATCGTGGGCACCAGCCTCCGTAGTATCCAGGACATCCTCAAGGAGCAATGCCATGAAAAGGAGGGGGCATCCAATATTAAGGACCCCAAATACCCAGGACATGCCTTGTTCTCATTGCTACCATCAGGGAAGAGGTACAGAAACCTGAAGGCACACACTCAACAATTCAGGAACAATTTTCCTTCCGCCATCAGATTTCTGAATGGACATTGAGCCCATAAACACTACCTCACTACCTTTTAATTTCTATTCTTGCAGTTTTTATGATAATGTATTGCAATGTACTGCTGCCACATTACAAAAAAAAAATTCACGACATATGCCTGTGATATTAAACCTGATTCTGATTCTGATTCGGATTCAGATGCTGATACTCTCTCTTCTCTTTCCTAGCCTCGGGCAGAAGATACAAAAGCCTGAAAGCACGTACCACCGGGCTCGAGGACGGCTTCTATCCCACTGGCCCCTCAGGTTCCTATTAAATCTCACCTTCCTTACCCAAACCCTACCTCTTCCAGGTTTTAAGACCGCAGTATTGGTAAATGGGATTAGCATCGATGGTCAGCAAGGAGATGGTGGGCCAGGGAGGTTTAGGTGCTGCATGGCTCTGAGGGAGTCTAATAATAGCAGATAATTTGCTTGCGGCATTCCGAAAGTATTGGACTTGAGGATGAGGTTACTTCAGTGCTAATGAAATTTTCAAGAAAGAGTGATGTACGTTGAAGGCTAAGGAGATATGAGTCATGTTCTTGAAATGCATGGATAATTTCCACAGCATTGGTATGGAGAACGGCGAACTGTGCAGAAAGTGAACTGCCAATATTTCCAAAACACAGGGGAGTCTGCAGACGCTGGAAATCCAGAGCAACGTACTCAAAATGCTAGAGGAACCCAGCAGCAATGTTCCTTCTAAGGTATGGGCACGCACACATCCTTTGCTACTCGAGCACAAAGGAGTTCAAACTGTGCACTAAGGGTCGTCACCCTCTACCTCATTGGCATGTTAAATATATTTCACGGTTGTACACAATCACATTTCCTTTTCCGGTTTCTGTTGCGGACGGTGTTGACAGCTTGGAGTTTGCGATGATTTGTCTGCAGATTTTAGAACGGGCCTAGTTATACTGTTTTTATTGAAGAAATTATTGATTCAATGTGTTGAGTTCCAAAGGAACAAAGAGCATGAAGCGCTAAAGAACTGTTAGTTCTTTTAAAGTGGAGTGGTTTAATACCCATTTCAAACAACATTAATAACATGTGAAAAGATTAATGTTATTACACGCTGTTGTACAATATCACTCATTGATGTGGATTATTTTATTTCTTTTAAACAATGAACAACAAACTGGACTGGGTAGTTTATTATCCTAGGAATAGCTCCAGGTTTACTTCCACTTAAAAAAAAATCAGTGCGCACATGTTGTTGTCACTGGCCAAAAAATAGCACGGTATAAGATTTTTGCGCACACTAGTCATTACAAATTAGAGGGAACACCGATCAGCAGGTCAGGTAGCATCTATGGAGAGGAATAAAGCGTTGACACTCAGACCGAGACCTTTCATCAGGGCTGGAAAGGAAGGGGGTAAAATTCAGAATTAGAAGGTGAGGGTGGAGGAAAGTGTACAAGCTTGCACAACATGGACAGATTTTCAATCTTCCTCCCTCTTGCGGATTCATCACCACCTTTGATTCAGTGGTGTCATCAACAAGCTTGAATATGGCAGTGGAGCTGTGCTTCACCTCACAGTCATAAGTGTAAAATGAGGAAGGGATTGGAGGGGATGCAGAGAAAGTTGGAGTCCTGCCTTTTGGGATTAATAACAGCGGATGATCATAGAACTATAACAAGTCTGAGAAACAGGGAAGATCAAATCAAGTCAAGTCAAGTCCAATCACTTTTTATTGTCATTTCGACCATAACCGCTGGTACAGTACACAGTAAAAACGAGACAACGTTTTTCAGGACCATGAACAATATAAAAACTACACTAGATTACAGACCTAACCAGGACTGCATAAAGTGCACAAAACAGTGCAGGCATTACAATAAATAATAAACAAGACAATAGGCACAGTAGAGGGCAGTAGGTTGGTGTCAGTCCAGGCTCTGGGTATTGAGGAGTCTGATGGCTTGGGGGAAGAAACTGTTACATAGTCTGGTCGTGAGAGCCTAAATGCTTCGGTGCCTTTTGCCAGATGGCAGGAGGGAGAAGAGTTTGTATAAAGGGTGCGTGGGGTCCTTCATAATTCTGTTTGCTTTGTGGGTGCAGTGTGTGGTGTAAATGTCTGTAATGGTGGGAAGAGAGACCCCAGTGATCTTCTCAGCTGACCTCACTATCCGCTGCAGAAAGATAAAGATTATAAAGATAAAGATGATCTTAATTAGTTTGATTTCTCACAGATACATCAAAACATCGAAGCGTATAGAGAAATATGTTGTCCTGTCAACAACCAATATGTGTAATCTAAAGGTGTGTTTGGGGTAGTTTGGAAGTGTGGCCGTGCCTCTGGCACCAACATAGCGTGCCCACAACTTCCTCACACTAACTGGTACGTCTTTGGACTGTGGGAGGAAACCAGAGCACCCGGAGGAAACAACGTGGTCACAGGGAGAGAGTACAAACTCCTTACAGACAGTGGTGGGAAATGAACTTCGATTACTGGCGCTGTAAAGTGTTGTACTAGCTGTTACAATCCCATATGGGTTCCACATGCAGATGAACCCTATCCCTCCATCGCAGCATATACTAAGATTCAAAGTATATTGATTATACAGAATACATCTCGGAGATTTGTCCTCCCTCAGGCAGCCACGAAACAAAGAAACACCGCAGAACTCCTACAGGAAAACATCAAGCACCCAGCGTGCGAAAAAAAGAACAAATTGTGCGAACGGCAAAAAGCGATTGGGCAACACATAGAATATCAAACCTCAAGCCAGGAAGTCCGGGAGTATTTAGTTTAGTTCCATCCTGCATCATGCCGCTGGCCTGCTGCAGGCCATGGGGCAAAGCGTTCTTCGCTGAAGCACCCCAGACCACCTCAGTCGCCCTGATTAAACCGCTCAAAACCAGCAACAGATATGAGTAACTAAAATCCAGAGACACGTGCAACATGAACCCCAAAGTCCCCCCAAATGAGTCCAGAACCTCGCCGATTAATCCTTGCAATCTTTGTTTAAGAGGTCTAACAGTCTCTATCGAATCTGCTTCCACCTCCACCCCTGGCAGCTCATTCCATGCACTCACCACTCCCTGTGTGCATAAAAGCCGTGCCCCACACATCTATGATAGAGTTGTAGAAAAGCACAGCACAGAAACAGGCCCGGCATACTGACCCATTTAAACTGCCTACTTCCATCGACCTGCACCGGGACCGTAGCCCCCCATACCGCTACCATCCACGTGCCTATCCAAACTTCTCCTAAACGTTGAAATTGAGCTTGCATGCATCACTTGTGCTGGCAGCTCGTTCCACACTCTCACCGCCCTCTGAGTGAAGTATCCTCTCATGTCCCCCTTGAACTTTTCACCTTTCACCCTTAACCTATGACCTCTGGTTGTGGTCCCACCCAAGCTCAGTGGAAAGACCCTCTTTGCATTTACCCTATCTACACAATTGATAATTTTGCACACATCTATCAAATCATCAATAGCCTGTCCTATTCTGACAATGTTGATGTTGTGGCCAGGAACACTCACCAACCTCTAGTTGTAGACCCACCCAACCTCGGTGGAAAAAGCCTGCTTGTATTTACCCTATCTGTACCCCTCATAATTTTGTATACCTCTGTCAAATCTCCTCTCAATCTTCTACATTCAAAGGAATAAAATCCTAACCTGTTCAATCTTTCCTTATAACTCAGGTCCTCCAGACCCGGCAACATCCTTGTAGATTTTCCCTGTGTTCTTTCAACCTTATTTACATATCTCCTGTAGGTCGGTGGCCAAAACTGTACACAATACTCCAAATTAGGCCTCATCAATGTCTTATACAACTTCAACATAACATCCCATCTCCTGTACTCAGTACTTTGATTAGCGAAGGCCAATGAGCCAAAAGCTTTCTGAAATCTTTCTCCCACTCACCTTAAATTCATGCCCTCTAGTCCTTGACATTTTTACCCCAGGAGAAAGATTCTGATCATCTACCTTATCTCTGCCTCATAATTTCATTAACACCTGTCAGGGATCCTGATTCATTTTTAAGTGCGTTACAGAGTAAACTTTACTCATTGTGGGAGTCTGCTGATGCAAATTTATTTATTTATTGAGATACAGCATGGAATATGCCCTTCCAGCCAATTGAGCCACACCGCCCAGCAATCTCCCAATTTAATGCTCGTCCAACTGCAGGACAATCTACAATGACTAATTAATTTTGGACTGCTGGAGGAAACCGGAGCACCCGGAGGAAACCCATGCGGTCACGGGGAGAACGTACAAACTCCTTACAGGCAGCGACAGGAGTTGAACACGGATCACCTGTGCTGTAAAGTGTTGTGCTACACTATGCTACATGCTGTTGATTGGCTCAATGGCTCTAAAGTATCTCTTTGTATGTAAGTGTTCTGGGGGTGAGATGAGTGAAGCTGGGAGGGACACTACAGAAAAATTACGCTTTCTCCCTTCATAAGAAAACTTAAAAATCCATCCCTAAAGCTTGATGTGCAGGTTGAGCTGGTGGTGAGGAAGGCAAATACAACGTTAGCATTCATTTGAGAGGACTAAAATATAAAAGCAAGGATGTAATGTCGAGGTTTTATAAAGCACTGGTGAGGCCTCACTTGGAGTATTGTGAGCAGCTTTGGGCGCTTATCTTAGAAAGGATGTACAGACATTGGAGAGGGTTCAAAGGAGGATCACAAGGATGATTCCGGGATTGAAATGCTTGTCAAACAGGGAACGTTGATGGCTCTGGACCTCTATTCACTGGAACTGAAGAAGAATGAGGGGAGATCTCATTGAAAACTATCAAATGTTGAAAGGCCTTGATAGAGTGGATGTGGAGAGGATGTTTCCTATGGTAGGGGGGCACAGTCTCAGAATAGAGGGGAGTCCTTTTCGAATGGAGATGAGGAGGAATCTCATTCACCAGAGAGCGGTGAATCTGTGGAATTCGTTTGCACAGGCCGCTGTGGAGGACAGGTCATTGAGTGTATTTAAGGTGGTGTTGATAAATTCTTGATTAGTCAGGGCATGAAAGGTTACGGGGCGAAGGTAGGGAATGGGGTTGAGAGGGAATTGGATCAGCCATGATAAAATGGAGAGCAGACTTGATGGGCCAGGCAGCCTAATTCTGCTTCTACGTCTTATGGTCTTAAGACAAAAGAGCCACTGTGCTTGTATCAGTATCTGGATAACAACTGTCTGCCCCTCTGGACAGTGAGAGTTGTTGCTGTGGAAACAAGATGCTGATTTGATTTGTGGTTTGTGGGAGGTTGGTTGTATTTCAACTGACGGAGGATGAGAGCTCCAGCAGGAGTAAAGAAAGAAAAAGCTAACGTGTAAAGCTAATCCAGCAGCGAAGGTACACCTTTCTGTTTGTGTGATCAATCTCAAGGCATATTGATTTTATCTACGCAGAACTGTGCGGTTTGAAATCTCAGAATGAAGGGAACCAACAAATAATCAGAATCAGAATGAGAGTCCGGTTTAACATCGCTGGCACACGTCATGAAATTTGTTGTCTTGGGGCAGCACTACAATGCAATACAAAATAATAGGGGAAAACTGTGAATTACACTAAGTACATATATTAAATTAAATATATAGTTCAATAAAAGCAGCGAGGTAGCGTTCATGGGTTCAATGTTCATTCAGAAATCGGATGGCAGAGGAGAAGAAGCTGTTCCTGAATCATTGAGTGTGTGTCTTCAGGCTTCTGTACCTCTGTCCTGATGGTAGCAATGAGAAGAGGGCATAACCTGGGTGATAAGGCTCCTTAATGATTGATGCGGCCTTTTTGAGGCATCGCTCCTTGAAGATGTCCTCGATGCTGGGTGGCTAGTGCCTATGATGGAGCTGGCTAACTTTACAGCTCTCTGCAGTTTATTTCGATCCTGTGCAGTATTCCCCACCAACCCCCCCCATTACCAGATGGCGATGCAGCCAGATAGAACGCTCTGCACAGTACATCGGTAGAAATTTGCGAGTGTCATTGGTGACATACCAAATCTCCAAAAACTCCTAATGAAATATAGCCGTTGTCATGCCTTCTTTGTAGTTACATTGACAAGCTGGGCCGAGAATAGATCCTCAGAGATGTTGACTCCCAGGAACTTGAAATTGCTCGCTTTCTCTATTCTGATCCCTCTGTGGTGACTGGTGTGTGTATTAAGTACATGCATTATGTTCTGTGCTCTATTATCAGCTCATAATGTGGTGGAAGAACTCAGTGGGTCAAGCAGCCTCTATGGAGAGAAATGAACAATCGATGTTTTGGGTTAAGACCCTTTATTAGGACTGGAAAGTACGAAGGGAGATCATCATCATCATTATGCGCCCTGTCGTATGACGTGGGCCATCATACCATGATTCAGACCATAAGACCATAAGATATAGGAACAGACTTAAACCATTTGGCCCATTGAGTCTTCTCCGCCATTTCATCATGACTGATCTATTTTCCCTCTCAGCCCCAATCTCCTGCCTTTTCCCTGTATCCCTTCATGCACTGACTAATCTCTGCCTTCACAGACTTGGCCTCCACAGCCACCTGTGGCAAAGAATTCCACAGATTCACCACTCCATGGCTAAAGAGGCTGCTTCTCATCTCCATTCTAAAAGGATGCCCCTCTATTCTGAGGCTGTATCCTCTGGTCATAGACTCTCCCATAGGAAACATCCTCTCCACATCCACTCTGTCAAGGCCTTTCACTATTCAATAGGTTTCAATGAGGTCACCCCTTTTTCTTTTGAATTCAAGCACTAGAACCATCAAACACTCTTCATATGACAAGCCATTCAATCCTGGAATTATTTGAACCTCCTTTGAACCCCTTCCAGTGTCAGCACATCCTTTCTAAGATAAGGGGCCCAAAACTGCCCCCACTACCCCAAATGAGGCCTCACCAGTGCTTTACAAAGCTTCGACATTACATGCTTGCTTTTATATTCTAGTCCTTGTGAAACGAATGCTAAAATCACTCTTGCCTTCCTCACTTCCTCAACCTGCAAATTAACCTTTGGGGAATCCTGCACAAAGACTCCCAAGTCCTTTTGTGCTTCAGAATTTTGAATTTTATTCTCCCTTTGGAATATAGTCTCCCCTTTTATTTCCCCCTACCAAAGCGCACGACCACACATTTCTTGACACCATTCCATCTGCCATTTCTTTGCCACTTCTGTGGCCTCTCTATTTCAACAAAACCACCTGCCCCTCCATCTATCTTCGTATTATCCACAAACTTTGTAACAAAGTGTGACGAGAGACTTTGACAAAAATGGTTGGGACCCAGGTGCTGGAGTATCCAAGGCTGAAATCAAGACACGGTATAAACCTGGAACGAGAAGTGAGCAAAAACAAAATGCTAGACGATATCTTATGATTGAGAACCGAACCTCAGTTCAGGTGCTCTTTAAATACTCTGCTTCTTCTTCTTCTTGTTTTATGGCGGTTGGCACCTAGCTTAATGGTGCATTACCGCCACCTTCTGCTCTGGAGTGTGCAATAGACTTACATTCCAAATTCCTTCACCCAATCACACACACATTTACCTAACCTACACTTTATCCTCCAATCTTTGGCCATCCTCTTTAAATACACAATTCTTGGTACCCAGTACATGGTTGCCAATTAGTGGGACAGTCCTGAGCCCTTGAAGGGGCCACACCAGCTATCCATATTCTATATCCACATCCATATTCTGATTGGGTGTGTAACATTACACAACGCCATTAATTCTATCATCCAAGCCATTGACATATAATGTAGAATCAGAATTCAGAATCAGGTTTATCATCACTGGCATGTGTCGCAAAATTTGTGTTAGCAGCAGCAGTTCAATGCAATATATAATATAGAAGAAAAATAAATAAGTAAAAATAAAAAAATCAATCAAAAATAGTATATGTATATTGAATAGATTAAAAATCATGCAAAAACAGAAGTAATATATATTTTAAAAGTGAGGTAGTGTTCATGGGTTCAATGTCCATTTAGGAATCAGACAGCAGAGGGGAAGAAACTGTTCCTGAATTGCTGAGTGTGTACCTTCAGGCTTCTGTACCTCCTACCTGATGGTAACAGTGAGAAAAGGACATGCCCTTGGTGCTGGAGGTCCTTAATAATGGACACTGCCTTTCTGAGACACCACTCCTTGAAGATGTCCTGGGTACTTTGTAAGCTAGTACCCAAGATGGAGCTGACTAGATTTACAGCCCTCTGCAGCTTCTTTCGGTCCTGTGCAGTAGCCCCTCCATAGCAGACAGTGATGCAGCCTTTCAGAATGCTGTCCATGGTTCATCTATAGAAGCTTCAGAGTGTTTTTGTTGTAATACAAATCTCTTCAAACTCGTAATGAAGTATAGTCACTGTCTTGCCTTCTTTATAGCTGCATTGATATGTTGGGACCAGGTTAGACCCTCAGAGATCTTCTAAAATTTTATTTCTAGAAAAATTTTTAACCCCGAACCCTTGAGTCAGTGTTGGAATTATGTAAATCATAGCTTAAAAAACATCAAATTAACAATAAAATAAAAACAAACATGGCAGAAATAAATGCAAACACGAGGATATCTGCAGATGCTGGAATTTCAAGCAACACACACAAAAAATGCTGGTGAATGCAGCAGGCCAGGCAGCATCTATAGGAAGAGGTACAGCCGACCTCTCGTCCCATGATCCTCTCCCTTCTTTAGCCTCGTATCCCTTTTGCCAATCAACTGTCCAGCCCTTGGCTCCATCCCTCCCCCTCCTGTCTTCTCCTATCATTTCGGATCTCCCCCTCCCCCTCCCACTTTCAAATCTCTTACTATCTCTTCTTTCAGTTAGTCCTGACGAAGGGTCTCGGCCAGAATCGTCGACTGTACCTCTTCCTAGAGATGCTGCCTGGCCTGCTGTGTTCACCAGCATTTTTTGTGTGTGATGGCAGAAATAAATACCAATATAATAACCATGTGTGTCTATTCAGACCTCTAATAACAGAAGAGGCTGCCATTCAGCAATATGCTTCACCACACATTCACCACTATTCCCCCCCAGGAAACCTAAACAGTTGCCCCATTTTTGTGTATAGATGTCCAATCTATCAAACTGTTTGTAAGACGTGCGTTCAAAAGCTGCAACTTGGCTATTTCTGTGACCCACTCCTGAAATGATGGTCCCCCAAGTTCCTCCGACCTTTAAGTATAACTTGTCTTCCTACCATTATACTTGTCTGGATCCAATTTTGAGAGTGTTTATCCTCAAGTAACTCAAATGTGTCTCCCAAGACGAAAAGTCTGGGGCAGAAAGGGAGTTGAATACCTGAAACTTCACTAATATACTTATGTTTCGTAATCCAAAACTCTTGAATTCTAGGACAGGACCAGAGCGCATGCACTGAGTCCCCTTTATCCGGCCCCCAGCGCCAGCATTCAGAGGTGGTTTTCAGCCCTAATCTATGTAACCTTGCTGGAGTCCAATAGAAACGGTGTAGGATCTTAAACTGAATAAGGCGATCGTCAGAGATCTTGACACCCAGGAACTTGACACTGCTCACTCTCTCCACTTCTGATCCCTCTGTGAGGATTGGTATGTAAATAGAAGTGGTCCCAACATAGACCCCTGTAGAACAGCACTAGTCACCGGCAGCCAATCAGAAAAGGCTCCCTGTATTCCCACTCTTTGCCTCCTGTCAATCAGCCACTGCTTTATCCATGCTAGAATCTTTCCTGTAATACCATGGGATCATAGCTTGTTAAGCAGCCTCATGTGTGGCACCTTGTCAAAGGCCTTCTGAAAATCCAAGTTCACATTATCAACTGATTCTCCTCTGTCTATCCTGCTTGTTATTTCTTCAAAGAATTCCAACAGATTTGTCAGGCAAGATTTTCCCTTGACGAAACCATGCTGACTATGGGCTATTTTATTATTTGCCTCCAAGTACCACAAAACCACATCCTTAACATTCGACTCCATCCTTATCAACCAATGTCTTCCTAGCCATTGAGGTCAGACAAACTGGCCTATAATTTCCTTTCTTCCGCCTCTCTCCCTTCTTGAAGAGTGATTGTTCTTGGCAAAATTTTCTACAGAAGTGGTTTGCCATTGCCTTCTTCTGGGCAGTGACTTTACAAGATGAGAGACCCTCAGCCATTATCAATACTCTTCAGAGATTGTCTGCCTGGTGTCGGTGGTCCCATAACCAGGACTCGTGATGTGCACCAGCTGCTCGTACAACCATCCACCACCTGCCCCCATGTGACCCTGATCGGGCAGGTGCTACACCTTGCCCAAGGGTGATCTGCTGGCTAGCAGAGGGAAGGAGCACCTTATACCTCCTTTGGTAGGGATGTATCTCCACTCTGCCACCCATAGCAAGGTAATAGCACTCTTAATACGATGGAGTAATATGAATTCTTCATGCATATCTTGTTCTGACTCACGGACCTTTGTTGAGAAAGACTTGACAAAATAAGGTTAACATTATTTGTCACATGTATATCAAAACATACAGTGAAATGATGTGTCGCATCAGTTCGGAAAGGATTGTGCTGGGCACCCACAAGTGTCGCCACACTTCTGGCGCCAGCGTTGCATGCCCACAACTCACTTGCCCTAACCCGTACGCCTTTGGAAGGCTGGAGAAAACCAGAGCACCCGGAAGAAGCCCAGGCAGTCGCAGGAAGCACGACAAGTGCCTGCGAACTCGTGCAGACGCCACGGTAGTGCGGTGGCTAGCGCGACGCCATTACAGCGCGGGGCATCGGAGTTTGGAGTTCAATTCCGACACCGTCCATGGGAGGTTTGCACGTCCCTCTTGTGCCCATGTGGGTTTTATTCCTGGAGTATGCTCCGATTTCCTCCCACGGTTCAAAGGCATACAAATTAGTAGGTTAATTGGTCATTGTAAGTTGTCCTGTGATTAGGCTATGGTTAAATTGGTGGGTTGCTGGGCAACGCGGCTCACTGGGCTGGACGAGCTGTATCATTAAATACATAAAACAATTAAATAAACCACTTGGCCTCCATAAAAGTAAGTTCTCCAACAAATCCTTAGTTTACTTCAAATTTATCCCTTTGCTCTCATCAGCTTTTGAAGTTCTGGGGAGCATGAGCGTAGCCTTTCGTTCTGTATGTGACCACAACCTCAAGCAAGCTAAAGCAGTTCATAAGTCAGAATAGCTGAGTATAATGTTGTGGTAATGTGGCATCATGGTTAGATCACTCATCTGTTAATCCCAGTACCTGCATTAATGCAAGCACACATGTTCCAACCTTTCCACGGCAGCTGGGGAATTAACGGAGCTGATTAAATACATTTTTAATTTTGTTTTATTTACAGATACAGCTTGGCAACAGGCTCTTCTGGGCCGACAGACCATGCTGCCCAATTACACCCATGTGACCAATTAACCTGCTACCCGTGTATCTTTGGAATGTGGGAGGAAACTGGAAACGCACGCCGTCACGGGGAGAACGTGGAAAACTCCTCGCAGATAGCGGCGGGAATTGAACCCCGGTCGCTGGCGCTAACCGCTAGGCTACTGTGTTGCTCCAAGTTCGTGGAGGGATACAACCCAGAAACGGGGAAGCCGAGGACAAATAAAGCTAAAGGTGAGTTTTATTTGTCGGACATACATCGAAACTTCGTTTGCATCAACAACCGATACAGATACTGTCCGAGGATGTTCTGGCGCAAGTGACGGCATGTTTCCAGCAACAACATAGCTTGCCTACAACTTAATAATTCTAACCCGTACATCTTTGGACTGTGGGAGGAAACCAGAGCACCCTGAGGAAACCCACATGGTCATGGGGAGAACGTACAAACTCCTGACGGGCAGCAGTGGGAATTGAACCCAGGATCATTGGCACTATATTAGCCGCCCAATCTGGAATAAGAAGTTTCTATCAGCAATGGTGCCCATAAAACTACAGGATTGACATCTAAAAAGGGAAAGATGGAGTATAATGGTATCTACCGTCTGCTTGTGGCTCTCTCCCACAGAAATAAAACTGGTAGTTCAATGACCAACACGCCCCTCATTCTTCCAAAGTCACAACACACTGCAGGACACCAATTACCCAGGAACAGATTTTCAAAAAATGTAAATGCAGAGAAGTATTATAATCTAATATTCAATCAGAGGAAAAGCCCTCTCCACCAAGTGAGGCCTGTGTGCACAGTGTAACACTGTCAAGATCCACAGAGATAATCTAAACATTTCTGTGTAAGATAGGGTTTGGTTAAGGTTCGAGGATCAAGGTATATTTATTATCAAAGATTGTATGCCACCTGAGGTTCATCTTCTCCAGTCAGCCATGAAGCAAAGAGAAACATCAAACACCCCTTCACACAAAAAAAACAACAAATCGTGCAAATGACAGAAGGAACATGAACCCCCTCCTCCCCCTCCTACAAGAAAACCCCTAACAAATCATTATATGTGTTCAATTTAGATTGAGTCATTCAGTGATGCTTTCACAGGCAGTCGAGCCAAGATTTGCAGATTATGCAATCCCGTTACTGACATATTTCTGAGCCAAACATCGTTTCTTTGTTCTAGATGTGAATGCATACGGTACTGTGCAAAAGTCTTAAGCACTCTAGATATTTTAGATACTTTCAGAGGGTATGACCTCCACAGAGCCCTGATCTCAATATCATCGAGGCTGTCTGGGATTTCCTGTAGAGGCAGGAGCCAGCGAGACAGCCAGCGTCTGCAGAAGAACTGTGGTAACTGTGGCAGAGAGTTGTAAACTTAGCCAGCTCTATCATAGGCACCAGACTCCGTAGCATCCAGTGCAACTTCAGTGAGAGATGCTTCAAAAAGGTGGTGTCCAACGTTAAGGACCCCCATCATCCAGGACATGCCCTCTTCTCATTGCTACCATCAGGGAGGAGGTACAGGAGCCTGAAGACACACACTCAACGATTCAGGAACAGCTTCTTCCCCTCTGCCATCCAATTTCTGAATGGACATTGAACCCATGAACACTACCTCACTACCTTTTACATTTCTATTTTTGCATTATTTATTTAATTTAACGATTCTGTATATATAGTTAATATCATATATATATATGTAATGTACAGTTTTTTCCTATTATTATGTATTGCATTGAACTGCTGCTGCAAAGTTAACAACTTTCGCAACATGTGCCAGTGATATTAAACCTGATTCGGATTCTGGAGTTCTCTAAGATGCTTGGAACAACCCACCAGCCGATTCTTTTATAAAACTACACACAGTGCACCTCAGAGAAGTGACGGCAAAGTGTGGTCACACCAAGTATTGATTTGATTTAATTATTTACTGCTTACTGCTGTTTATTATAAATTTGTTTTGACATTTGGTAACATTTAGAAATCCTCACCAGGCTCTCTTCTCGCTTCTGCCATTAGATCGAAGGTACAGGAGCCTCAGGAATCAGACCATCAGGTTCAAGAACAATTACTACCCCTCAATCATCAGGCTCTTGACAAAAGGGATAACTACACTCACTTGCCCGTCCATTGAGATGTTCCCACAGCCAATGATCTCACTTTAAGGACTCTTTATCGCATTATCACATGTTCTCGTTATTTATTGCAATTTATTTATATTTGCATTTGCACTATTTGTTGTCTTCTGCACTCTGATTGATCTTTCATTGATCCTGTTTACAGTTACTATTCTATAGATTTGCTGAGTATGCCTGCAGGAAAATTAATTTCGGGGTTGTATATGGTGACATTTAAGTACTTTGATAATAAAATTTACTTTGAACTTTGAGCTTTTCATTTCATTATTTTTGAAAGTGCCTTCGCCTTACAAAATTTTGTAATATCTGTATCCCTTTTGCCAATCAACTTTCCAGCTCTTAGCTTCATCCCTCCCCCTCCTGTCTTCTCCTATCGTTTCAGATCTCCCCCCCTCCCTCCCACTTTCAAATCTCTTACTATCTCTTCTTTCAGTTAGTCCTGACAAAGGGTCTTGGCCCGAAATGTCGACTGTACTTCTTCCTGTAGATGCTGCCTGGCCTGTTGCATTCACCAGCATTTTGTGTGTGCTGCTAGAATTTTTTATTATATATGCCTAAGACTTTTGCACAGCACGGTGTTCCATTCATAACTTAACTTTTCCCTTAATCTGACTCTGTACCTCGTACACATGGGGATGAGGTTCCTCTTTCAGTGGCTGGCCTTCCTATCTACCAGGGTAGGTCTTACCCAGTGAACGGTAGGGCACTGAGGAGTGTGGTAGAACAAAGGGATGGGGGAATACAGGTTCATAATTCATTGAAAGTGGCTTCGCAGGTTGATAGGGTCGTAAAGAAAGCCTTTGCCCAATGACCTTCATAAATCAAAGTATTGAGTACAGGTGATGGGATGTTCTGCTGAAGTTGTATAAGACGTTGGAGAGGCCTAATTTAGAATATTGTGTGCAGTTTTGTCCTCCTATCTACGGGAAAGATGTAAATAAGGGTGAAAGGGTGCAGAGAAGATTCACAAGAATATTGTCGGGACTGGAGGATCTGAGTTCTAAGGAAAGATTGAAGAGTTTAGGACTTTATTCCTTAGAACGTAAAAGATTGAGTGAGATTTGTTCGAGGTATACACAATTATCAGGGGTATAGACTGGGTAAATGCAAGCAGGCTTTTTCACAGAGGTCTGGTGGGACTACAACTAGAGGTCATGGGTTAAGGGTGAAAGGTGAAAAGTTTTATGGGAATATGAGTGGAGATTTCTTCATTGAGAAGATCGTGAGAGTGTGGAACGAGCTGCCAACGCAATGCTGCATGTAAGCTCAATTTCAATGTTTAAGAGAAGTTTGGATAGGTACGTGGATGGTAAGGGTATGGAAGACTATGGTCCTGGTGCTGGTTGATGGGGTAGGCAGTTTAGCTATATACAAGTATACCATCAAACGAGACAAAGTTTCTCCACACCAGTGTGTAAAGCACAATAGTACACTTAACATACGTGTAACACACAATAACTTAGAAAAGTAAGGATTAAATCTGCAGGTGAATTGCACATACATAAGGAAAGTAAAGTGCATAAATTAAATATTGTAAGTTGTAAGGTACAGAACAGATTAACCAATGACACTTCAAATGCGATGTGGCAGGGAGTTCAGAATCCTAATGGTCTGAGGGAAGAAACTGTTCCCCATCCTGACCGTTCTTGTCTTTATGCATCGGAGTCTCCTGCCTGATGGTAGAATGTCAAAGAAGATGCTGGATGGATGGGTGGGATCCTTGATAATACTCAGGGCCCTGGGTAAGCAGCGCTCCTGATAAATGTCCCTGATGGACGGAAGGGAGACCCCTATGATCCTCTGGGCCGTTCTCACAGTCCTTTGTAGGGACTTCCGGTCCGATGCTCGGCTGCTCCCACGCCAGCTGGAGATGCAGCTTGTCAGGACAATCTCAATGGTGTTCCTGTAACAGTCAGTTAAGATGAGGTAGGGAGGGAGCCTCGTTTGCCTCGGACTCCTCAGGAAGTGGAGGCGCCGCTGTGCCTTCTGATTCAGGAGGGTGATATTGAGGGTTCAGGTGTGGTCATCTGTGATGTGAACTCCCTGGAACTTGGTGCGCTTAACTCTCTATGGAGGAGCCATGTATTCTCAGAAGTCCTGAAGCCCACTGTGATTTCCTTGGTCATATATACTGTTCAAGAGAAAGAAAAAAAGGGAAAATTGGGAGGTTCTTTCTGAAAATATATCATGGTTTTCTTCCAGATGATACACATGCCTTACATTAGTAACAGATGGGAACAATTAAAATTAAACTAGTTATATAAATGCTGAAATTTTGATGATTAAAACCACTTGAACTTTCCTTACATTTACAATCTGAATCCCATGATGAGGTAATCACCCCGTTACACACGTGGATCATCCGTTACTGAAGTTTCTCAGTGTCACCAGAGAACAAAGGAGTCAGAGGTGCTCCAGCAGAAGAAGACAGAGGATTAGAATTTTATGTAAATAGCAGATTTGTAAGAGTAGTAGCCAAATATTTGTCAAAACCTATCAGCTGAAAGTGATCATTATGGTGAGTAAATTGTGCACAGGGTGTTTATTGCTTGTTCTGCTTGAATGGTGAAATGATGTTGATTGAAAATTCAATGTCAGAGTGTATGAATCAGAATAAGAATCAGGGTCAATATCACCAGCAAATGTCATTGTCTTTGCAGGAGCAGTACATGAAAATAGAGAAAAAACTGTGAATTACGGTAAGTATCAGTTAGAAGCTCTTCACAGCACATCTATAGAAGCTTACAAGTGGTTTTGGTGACATACCAAAACTCCTAATGAAATCTAGCCACTGCCCTGCTTTCTTTATAGCTGCTTCAATACATCGGGACCAGGTTGGATCCTCAGAGATGCTGACACCCAGGAACTTGAAATTGCTCACTCTTTTCGCTTCTGATCCCTCTGTGAGGATTGGTGTGTGTTCCCTCCTTTTCTGAAGTCCACAGTCAGTTCTTTGCTCTCCCTGATGTTGAATGCGAGGTTGTTGCTGTGACTCCAGTACCTCGCTCCTGTACACCTTCTCTCACCATTTGAAATTCTGCCAATGATAGCTGTGTCATCGGCAAATTTACAGATGGCAATTGATCTGTGCCTAGCCACACAGTCATGGGTGTAGAGAGAGTAGAGCAGTGGGCTAAGCACACACCCCTGAGGTACCATAGTGTTGACTGTCAGTGTGTGAATTCTTGGTGATTTATTTACTGAATGACGGGAGCCTGGATACTGTGACTATGCAAACTGTCCTTTCAGACACAGCTGAGCCTCTGCGAAAGCTGCTCAAAAGCTGGTAAGGCTAATGACTAACACAAGAGATTCTGCAGATCCAGAGTAACACACACAAAGTGCCTGAAGGACAATTGAAGGGAAGGAACGGTCAATGTTTCGGGCCGAGATCCTTCAGCAGAACTGTTTGACTGTTTATTCCTCTCCATAGATGAGATTGCATCTACTGAAGACCTGTTGTGGGGGTAGGGTGAATCGCAATAGGTCTAGATCCTTGCTCAGACAGGAATTACTTCTGGGTGTCAATACCTCTGAGAATCCATCCAGAAATGTTCTCATGAGCCCCGTGGGCCTCTACAGCTCGTTGTAAAGTGTTGGGTTACAGGGGAACATATACCAGTCCTCATCGAGGGATCAGAAGTGGAGAGAGTGAGCAATTTCAAGTTTCTGGGTGTCAATATCTCTGAGGATCTAACCTGGACCCAATATATCGGTGTAGCTGCAAAGACGGCACAACAGAGGCTATATTTCATTAGGAGTTTGAGGAGGTTTGGTATGTCACCAAAGAGACTCGCAAATTTCTACAGATGTACTGTGGAGAGCATTCTAACTGGCTGCATCACCGTCTGGTATGGGGAGGGGGGGGCTACTACACAGGATCGAAGTAAGCAGCAGAGAGTTGTAAACTCAGTCAGCTCCATCACTGGCACTAGTCTTCATAGTATCCAGGACATCTTCAAGGAGCGATGCCTCACAAAGGGCAGCATCCATCATTAAGGACCCCCATCACCCAGGACATGCCCTCTTCTCATTGCTACCATCAGGGAGGAGGTACAGGAGCCTGAAGACACACACTCAACGATTCAGGAACAGCTTCTTCCCCTCTGCCGTCCAGTTTCTGATTGAACCCATGAACACTGCCTCACTACTTTTTTTATCTCTATTTTTGCACTACTTATTTAATTTAACACACACATATATATATATATATATACTGTATTTCACATTCTTCCTATTATTTTGTATTACATTGTACTGCTGCCTCAAAGACAACAGATTTCACGACATATGCCAGCGATATTAAAGTTGATTCTGGCTCTGATTAACTCTTGCCATGAGGAACCTCTTCATGAAGCACTTCATCACATTAGATGTGAGCGCTACCAGGTAGCAGTTACTGAGGCAGCTCAGTATAATCTTCTTTATTCATCCTTTAGCCGTTGTTGGTCTGGAGAAGGGTTTCCCGACCTTTTCCATGCCATAGACCAATTCCATTCAGCAAGTGATCTATGGACCCCAGGCTGGGAACTCCTGGAGTAGAGAATTCCCAGAATCAGGAACAGGTTTATATATATGTGATGAAATTTATTGGTTTGTGGTATCAGGACAGTGCAAGGCATAAATTCCTAGAATTTACAATAAGAAATATTCAAATTATTAAGAAATAAGAAATAACAAGTATTGCAAAAAGAGTGTAAAATAGTGACGTAGTGGTTATGGGTTCACAGACCATTCAGGAATCTGAGGGCGGAGGGGAAAGAGCTGTTCCTAAAATGCTGAGTGATTTAAGGCTCCTGTACCTCCTCTCTGATGGTAGTGTAGGGCAATGTAACAGGGACAACTACCAATAATTCACAACTACTGACTTTGAGCTGGGGTTTCACTTTAAAAGGCTGGTCAGATGTAACAACGTTATTATGTAAAAGGTTTTTAGTGTGCTTTTGTGTTTAGGTTTTGGAGTTCGATAAAACTATGTTGTGGGTTTCATTAAATATAAGCCCCCTCACTTCCTTTTATTTGTGAAAACCTACACGGGTGACCCCAGTGCTCTAGGGCAATTCCAGAGTTATTGAACATGTCGGCCAACACAGTGGCTTGGAAATTGTCGAAGTTTTGGGAGCAATATGCCGTTGCTTGGTTTGTACAAGCAGAGGCCCAGCTCACTCTGTGAGAGATCTCCGCTGACGACACCAAATTTTACTACGTGGTAGTGTCACTCAGCAGTTCCATGGCTGTGAGAAGGGTGAGTCTGGTTAACACCCGGCTGAGCACGATAAATACCGATTGCTGGAAAATCACCTTTTGCAGACTTTTGGACTATCGGAGTCTGAGCATGCCAAACAGTTGTTCTCCTTGTCCGGCCTCAGCGATGCTAAGCCATCAGAGCTAATAGACCACATGCTGTCTACGTTGGGCAATCACCATCCTTGTTTTACTTTTAAAGAACTCTTCTTGCAGCAAGTGCCTGATCAAGTTTGCATAGCCCTCACTAATACACTGGTGAATAACTACAGGGAACTTGCTAACATGGCTGATAATCTACACTCAGCTAGGCAGCGGTACATCGTTCCTTCTCCTTTCTCTACCTTAGAAAGTCCGGTCAGCAAGGCCCCAACATAAGGGCAACTGTGGCTACAAAACAGATTACGCTGGGCCTGTGCCTTACCACGCTTGTTTCGGTACGAAGCCCAGGAAGTGTTGACCACCTTGCAGCTTCGACAGTGCCAGTGCATCGGGACCTCAGAGGCCTGTGATCACCATGGGTTCCAACTGCCTGGACCGTCCGCTCTTCATTACGGACACCCTTCCAGGGCAACGTTTCCTATGTGGCATAGGCGCTCGAGTGAGTGTGCTGCCAGCATCGCCTATCGGAGGCAAAGAGCGACAAAACCTCGCTGGAGGCCGCTAACGATAGAAAGATTCAGACACTCGGGACACGACGGGTGATGTTGGGCTTCAGTGGGCGACTTTGTCCTGGCTAAAGTGGCTAGACCTCGCTGCTCGGTGCAGATTCCCTGTGTGCCCAAGGACTGGTTAATTGATCTTAAGAGCTGCCGGCTTGTGGATGTCAAGAACTTTGGGTTGTTACCCTGTGGTTAGGTTATGGTTACGGATCCCATGTCATTCCTGGGTCGTAGGGGTGCTGTACAGATGAGCGCTGTACAGGTTGTGGACGAGTGCCCGACTTGCGGCAATGCTCTCTCCAGTCCACTCTGCAACGTTGCCTGCCCGTTTCTTCCTCAGTCTGCCCCGTTTGATGTTCCTCTGCCCCATTCCCTGAAGAGTGGTCTTGAGAGCCCACTTGATCTTGCCCTGTGGCCACACCATCTCAATTTCCTCCTCTTTACTTTGGACAGTAGACCTTCGTGGTGTCTCACATGCTGGGTGGAGGCTCTTCGTACTTCATCGTTTGAGACGTGGTCCGTACAGGAGATGCCGAACATCCTTCTGAAGCATCTCATTTCTACTGCCTGGATCTTCTTTCGTTGAATGAGGAGAAGATGGCGGCACGACGGCAGTGCGCGTGACCACTCCAGTAATGAATATCTGTTATCTGTCAAGTAGGGACCGTGCACAATTCTGATTTGATGGAGACAGACGTGAGAGTACGAAGGAACATCTGGAAAACTTCTGAAATGCCCGTTTCGCTGCCGCTGCTACTGTGTGGTAACCGGAATCTCCGGAGCTGAAGGCCCCGAATCCTCGGCTTTGCTTGTTTCAGCGGCCGGGGCGAGGTCGAAGGCGCTCGGCAGAGGATGGCGCTTGGGAGGCTGTATCAGAGGGCTGGTTAGAGGCTCGAAATTTTCGGACGGATGAACTCAGTGTCAGCTGCTTCCAAGGCATCGGCAAGTTGACGGTGCCTGGAAGTTTATGGCAGGGAGTTTCTCCCTTTTGTTGCCGCTATCGGGGACTCGGGAGTTGATCGACTCGGGGACTTTTGAGACTTTATTTACCGTGCCCATGGTTTGTTCTTCATCAAATTATGGTATTGCTTTGCACTGCTGTAACTATATGTTATAATTATGTGGTTCTGTCAGTGTTAGTCTTTGATTTGTTCTGTTTTCTGTGATATCACTCTGGAGAAACATTGTATCATTTCTTAATGCATGAATGCATTTCTAAATGACAATAAAAGAGGACTGAATGTTCTCATAATCTAAAAGAAAAGTTCTGCTCTCAAAGTCCATGACTCACATGCATACAAGAAGATAGAGGGCACAAGTGCATGCAGGAGCTCCAACTTGCATCTGAGAGCGATGTTTTTGTCTCTCCAGATTGGCTTTAGTTTAGCCAGTGTTGCTGTTGTTTGGGCTGTCCTTGCAAGGACATCAGGCTTTCATCCTTCTTGGCTGATGATGATGCCAAGATACTTCAACCGCTTGTCAGTCTAGTTCTTGTCCACTGACTGTGACTTTTGTTGTGATTGGCTCCTCATTGTTTCCCCTCGGCTTGGTTTTCTCTGCACTCATCTCCATGCCATATCCGGTAGATATATTGTCCAGACAGTTCACAAGGCAGGCCAATTCATCCTAGCTCCCTGCCAGCCCATCAATATCATCAGTGAACCTAAGGGTTATCTTCTGTCCTCCTATGCTGACTGTGCCAGTATGGTCTTCCAGGGTGTCTGTCATTATTTGCTCCAAGAAAATGTTGAACAGCATTCCCCACAACGACGCTGTCAGACACATGCACCACCGCAAGGGAGTTTACTCGGCAGCTGGGGATTCCCAAACCTCACAAAGCCCACATTCTCCACTACAATCACCAAACATGGGGTCGAGCACCACATTCCTACAACTGGCCCTCCCAGTCCTGCCCGCACGCGTAGACTGCACCCAGAAAAGATGGGTTTGTCAACATGGAAAGTCTTGGCATTGTACACCTGTTGAATAGCCCCTGGACTTCACCCCTCTATATGGTCCCCAAGTCCAAAGGTGGTTGCCACCCATGTGGTGGTTACCGATGCCTTAACGAGGTCACCGCCCCCGATCGTTACCCAGTCCCACGTATCCAAGATTTCTCGGCATGTTTAGCTAGAAAGTTAATTTTTTCCCAAGTCGATCTAGTTAGGGGCTACCATCAGGTGCCTGTGTGCTCGGAAGACATTCCCAAAACAGCAGTGATACCTCATTTGGCCATTTTGAGTTTCTGCGCTTGCTGTTTGGACTGAAAAAATGCAGCACTGACTTTCCAACGGCTGATGGACTCGGAATTAAACGACTTAGATTTTCTTTTTGTTTATCTGGCTGACGCACTTGTCGCCAGTGCATCCAAATCCAAGCACGCATTGTATCTCCACACACTTTGAGCCTTTAAGCCAACAAGGGTTGATTATTAACCCTGCTGAGTGCCAGCTTGGGTTGTCAACCACTGACTTTTTTGGCCATCGCATCTCCGCAGAAGGTGCGAAACCCCTCCCATTGAAAGTAGCCGCTATTATGGATTTCCCAGTGCCCCATACTACTAAAAAATCAACTGGAGTTTTCAGAACGTAAACACGAGGAATTCTGAAAATTTCTAACACCGCTTCATTCCTATGCTTGTGCTTCCCCTGTATCGTGAGCATAAAGGCAAAAACCCCTAATCAAGTGCTTGACTGGTCAGTGGACATGACCAGGGCATTTGATGCTATCAAATGAGCTCTTTCGAATGCAACGCTTCTGGCGCACCCACTCCCCAACCATCGCTACTGACACCGCAGACTATGCAGTGGGTGCTGTGGTTGGAGGCAGTCGCCATTTCACAGCGGTTCGTAGACCACAAACTCCTCGTGCACGCGATGGCCAAAATTTCAGACCCTTGGTCTTCATGGCAGCAATGCCACCAGGCCTATATTTCAGAGTTTACAACTGATATATAACATATCGGGGGGGGGGGGGAAATAATGCTGTGGCCAATTGCCTCTCACGGCCAGCCGTTGAGGCCGTTTAGATGGCGGTTAACTGTGCCAGCATGGCAGCTGACCAAGTTACTGATCCAGAGGTCCAGGCTTACTGAACAGCAGTTGATTCACATAAAGTTGAGCGAAGCTGGGGTTTCCCTCCTGTTCGATGTCTCACCCTGTGGCCCTCACTCCATTGTGCCCTCAAACTGGAGACGGACTATTCTCAACTCCTCACATGGGTTCTCGCGACTGGGCCGGAAGGCCTCAGAGAAACTGGTTGCACTAAAGTTTGTTTGGCCCGGCCTCAGAAAGGGTGTGTGTGATTGGATTGCAGCCCGCGTGGAGTGCCAGCAGGCAGAAATAATCCGTCATGTTCAGGCACCACTGGCACCTTCTGAGGTCCCTGAGCGATGGTTTGACCATGTCAATGTGGATCTTGTTGGTCCTCTTCCCCCCACCCCCACCGCCGGTGGTTTTGTACACCTTCTTACCATGGTGGACCGTACCACTAGGTGGCCAGAGGTTGTCCCTCTAGGATTGGCTGCAGATATAGTTCAGGCGTTCATCAGCACCTGGGTTGCTGGGTTGGCACCCCATCTGATAGTTCCTCTGACCACGGTCCCCAACTCATTTTAGATCTCTGGGCTGCGATGGCTCAGAACCTTGGTGTTAAGCTACATCGCATCACAGCGTATCACCCACAGTCCCATGGCCTATGCGAGCGGTTTCATTAAGTCTGCTTTAAGGGCATCCCTGATGGATGAGTGTTGGCATGATCATCTCCCATGGGTCCTGCTGGAGCTCGGAACTGCTCCAAAATAGGGCCTGCGGTCGTCCTCGGCTGAGTTGGTACACAGTGCCAGGTGACTTGATTCTTGACACCACGACTGCCTGGTCAGTCTCTCACAGCGTTCCACCCTGCTCAGGAAATTCAATTCCCTTTCACCTATTCCCACCTCCCATCATGGCACACAGCAGCCTCGGGTTCCTGTTGACCTGCATTCCACCTTGTTTGTTTTTGTCTGCTGTGATGCACACCGACATCCCCTTAGGCCCATTTTTGGAATGGGGAGAAATGACTTCTACTGTAGATAAGTGGGGTAAATCTTGAACTTATTTTGATAGAACACTTTAAGCTGGCCCACCAAGATTTGGATGATTCCGCTGCTATGCGTCATAACCACGCATCATAACATGACCATGAGTGTGCCAACACACCTCTGGACAAGCCAAAGGCACCTGTGGTTCCTCCACCCATAAAACACAGGACACAAGCCCGGGGAGGGGGGTGTCTCGTCCGAGTTGCAGACAAGCTCACAATGCTGGTTTTAGTGAATTCTGGGGCGGGGGGCTGTGTAGAGTAATGCAATTGGGAGAGATGTACCTAATTCAGAGCCACAGATGTTGAGTTGGGGTTTCGCTTTAAGAGGCTGGTCTGACATTATGGCGATATTATGTAAAGTTTTTTAGCGAACTTTTGTGTTTAGGTTTTGGAGTCCAGTAAAATGTGTTGCGGGTTTCATTAAACAAAAAAAAAACACATTTTGTTTTATTTGCAAAAACCTATGGTAGCAATGAGAAGACCCAGATGATCAGGGTCCTTAATGATGATGTCTGGCTCCTGAAGATATCCTCGAATGTAGGAAGGCTTGTACCCATGACAGGGCTGGGGGAGTCTACAATCCCCTTCAGCGTTCTCCATTCCTGTGCAATGGAGCCCCAGTAGCAGACCATGATGCGACTAGTCAGAACGTTCTCCACAGTACATCTGTAGAAAGTTGCGAGTGTTTCTGGTGGCGTACCATATCTCCCCAAACTCCCAACTGACCTGCTTTCTTCGTGATTCTGTTAACATGATTTAAGCACCAGGCTGCATTGGAAAGGTTGGATACAGGCCAAATCCTGGCAGCGGGGTCCAGGTCTGAGGGTGAGGAATGCCCGAAGGTCAGGGTGTCGTGGACCGGAGGTGAGGAATGGGTTGGTTCTACCTGGTTCTGCTCAGTTCTGCTCATTGCTCCGCAACATTTACTCAGCTCTGCGATGAACTGAGGCACTGAGGCTGTGGTCTGCTCCCGCTGCAGTGATGCCTGGCTTCGCGGCTGTGGTTTCACAACATTTACTCCGCTCTGCAGTGAACTGGGGCTGTGGTCTGCTCCTGCTGCAGTGATGCCTGGCGTGGCATCTGCCATCTTGCTGTTCACTCGGCTCTGCGATGAACTGGGGCTGTGGCCGGCTGCAGTGATGCCTGGTTTCATACTTTTCCTAAAACTTCAGTCTGAATGCAATTTGCTTACTTTTATTGTTTGCACAATATGTTTTTCTCTGTCTGCACACTGGGTGTTTGATGGTCTTGTTTTTAATGAGTTCTTTTGGGGTTTCTTTGTTTTGTGGCTGCCTGTAAGGAGACAAATCTCAAGGTTGTACATACTTTGTTAATAAATGTACTTTGAACTTTCAGGTTTGAGTTAAGAATTCCTCCTCACCTCTGCGTTAATAAAGGAGGAGAAGATGGCGACGTGACGCAACGCGCAGCGGCCACTCCGGTGAATGATATCTGTTATCTGTCAAGTAGGGTGCCGTGCACAATCCTGATTTGATGGAGGCAGACATGAGAGCGCAGAGGAACATCTGGTGAAACGTCTGAAATGCCTGTTTTGCTGCCGTCGCTACTGTGTGGTCCAGAATCTCCGGAGGGGAAGGCCCCAAATCCTTGGCTTTGCTTGTTGCTCGGCGGCTGGGGCGGGGTTGAAGCGCTCGGCAGAGATGGTGCTCGGTGCTCGGTGTCGGAGGGCTGGTCGGAGGCTCGAGTGCTTCCAGGGTGCTGCATTGGCAAATTTGCAGCACTGGAGGTTCATGGCAGGGAGAGTTTCTTCCTTATACCATCTGTGTGAGATGTTGGGCTATTGGAACTTTGAGACTTTTGCTTACCGTGCCCTTGGTCTGTTCTTTATCAAATTACAGTATTGCTTTGCACTGTTGTAACTATGTTATAATTATGCGTTTTTTGTCCGTTTTAGTCTTGCTCTGTCCTGTGTTTCTATGATATCATACTGGAGGAATATTGTATCATTTCTTAATGCATGCATTACTAAATGACAATAAACAAGGACTGAGTGTCCTCATAATCTAACCTAATCTAATCTAATATGTGTGATCACTCGAGTCGAGTACGATGTTCTCTTGAGGGGCTAATCTCTTAACGGAAAAAGCCTTGCGTGACTTCATTTAACGCGGGGAGGCTGATTCATGGGCAGCCACATATCAGAGTCAGGGTCTAGTGGCACGAGTGCAAGGCGACTGGGGATATTTCACTGCCGTTGTGATGTGTCATCATCTTCAGCCAACTCCACCGCCGAGGTCTCAGTTGGAATGCTCTTTGTCTGGAACTTTCTGCCACGGGTCACCCCGCCAGGAGCCAAGCTCCAGAGGGTATTTCCCTCGGGATCTCAAACACTCACAAGCCTCTCCACCAGAGAAGCGTGTTGAGGGGGGGCTCTCTTCTGAGTCCTTGCCCCTGGCCTTGATGTTCCAGAACAATGTCAGATTCATTGTCAGATGCTTTTACATCTGTAGCCTTGTTTACTGTCAACACATCCCCAGTCACCAGCATCTGCTTCCTGCCTGATGTTTACATGGTAAAGAGCCTTACAAGAGGAGGATCTTTAATTTCAGAGCCGTCCGCCTGGACTCGACCTGACGTTGCCATGGGTATAGATGAGAGTGTGGTCCCTTATTGCAGAGAGATTTATCGCGTAGCAGGTGAGTACACAGAGAGTGACTAAATATAGCGCTGAAATGGCAGGCCCATCTGCCATTGCTCATATGTACCCGTCCAGTATGTTTTTGTCTTTCACTAAGACTGAAGGTTTGGCTGTGCGACCCGATCATTCAGAGCAGAGTCATTATCCTGGTTATTTGGAAAACAGATTTTGGTTTTATCAGTGATGAGGAGGAACTGGTTATCTTTGAAAATGTGCTGGAATGGCAATTGATCACAAGAAGCTGCAAGGTTGTTGACACAGCGTCCATCATTAAGCACCTCCATCACCCAGGACTCTTTCCATTGGTTTCTTTTATTTTTGCACTAATTATTTAATTTCCTATTTTTTACACTACTTATTTAGCAATTATATTTACTGTGATTCACAGTTTCCTTATTTTCTCTGTTATTATATATTGCATTGTCCTGCTGCTGTAAAGACGACAAATTTCACGACACATGCCGGTGATATCCAAACTGATTCTGACTCTGATTCAGACACAGCTCATCACGTCAGATGAACTAGCCTCCCCTCCACGGACTCTGTCTATAAGTCTTGCTACCTCAGTAAAGCAAGCCATCAGAATCAAAGTCCTCACCCACCCTGGGCGTTCTCTCTTCTCCCCTCTCCCATCGGACAGAAGATACAAAAGCCTGAGGGCACGTACCCACAGGTTCAAGGCCAGCTTCGAACCCACCATTACCATCAGACCATAAGATATAGGATATATCCGTAAGATCCATAAGATACTGCTGTATAGTGAGTTGTTTCGATATGTCTCCCCTCTCACTGTGAAATGGGGGCACCCCTTTTTCCCTTATTAGGGAGAGAGAGAGCCTGTGGTATGTCGAATTACCAGGTGAACGAGTAGACTTTGGGGTACTGCGAGTCTGTGTCTTTATTGATGCTTTGCTGCATGCTTGAGTGCTCGGTGAGGGTGCAGATGCTTTTTTGCTGGTGGGGGAGGGGGTTGTTACTTCGCTGCTGCTTATGCATGGGAGGGGGGAGCTGGGGGGGATTTGGGGTTCTAGCATTTAACTGTCATTCATTCTTTGGGGCACTCTGTTTTTGTGGATGCTTGCGAAGAAAAAGAATTTCAGGACATATATTGTATACTTTTCGCTGACATTAAATGTACCTGTTGATTGAAGATATAGGTATAAGATACAGTTACCCTCACCTGGTTTAGCCCACCTGTCGACACGGCGTGTACCGGGATGTGACCGCTGTCGTATGCAGACAGCTACCTGGATCCACGGGTGAGAGCTGAGTGTCCGGTGGGGACCAAAGGTGAGTGAGCTGCCCCAGAATGGACACGACAAGCCCCTTCACCAGAGGTGCTGCCCCTCCCTGGATACCCCATACACCTCGTTATCAAAGTACATACTGTATATGCTACCAGATATTACCCTGTGGTTCATTTTCTTGTGGGCATTCACAGTAAATGTAAAGAAACACAATGAAAGACTTGTACACAAGATGAACAACACCCAACAAGAAGAGGACATTAAGGCCCTCCATTGACTGGGGCCAATCATGGATGTTGCATCGTAGACGTCCACGTGATACACAGGCCAGGGCAGTACGATACGGAGAGCGAGCTGTTGCCCATGTCCGTCTCTCCATGCAGCTGATGAATCCAAAGGAACGGCAGAGACCAATACAGTTTGCACCAGCAGCATCGCAGGAATTACCAGTCAGTGTTTAACTCAATGTAGGACTGCCTTATGGACTCCAACTCCAGACTTTTCTTCAGGGTTTACTCCAAAAACCTTCCCTGTGAGTGGGCATAACAACAAGACAGCAGAGGTTTGAGACCAGAGTTTTCCTTCTTGATGAACTGCCAACCATTGCTGATGAGCCCAATCTGCCCGAAATGACGTTTTTAAGGCCTTTGTCCCTTCTCCTGTCAGTAGAAATGGTTCCGAAGGGCTTAGCAGCTAAGCCACCCTTGAAGGTCAGGAGCTGGACTTAGTTGTCAGAGGCTATCCGAGACGTACGTCATTGGGAGCATTTAACAGGTAGTGGGAGTTTGTCCCCACTGTCACCCACCAGCTATAATATCTTTGAGGAACTGCAGAAGACAAAAAACTGTGCAAATATAAAAACAAAATAATTATAATTATAAATAAACATCAAGAACATGAGATGAAGAGTCCTTGAAAGTGAGTCTGTTGGTTGTGGGAACAGTTCAGAGATGGGGGCGCGTGAAGTTATCCCCTCTGGTTCAAGAGCCTGATGGTTGAGGGGCAGTAACTGTTCCTGAACCTGGTGGTGTGAGTCCACGTACCAACCCTCCACCTTGGCTCGGACTTGTGCACCTGATGTGTTCAGTGCAAGTGGGAGAGAATTCGAGCCCCAGCAGTGTAGGGTTCTTCCCCTGCTGGAGAGGGAGGGGCTGGGTTGAGAGAGGAAACCACCCGCTTATTGGGTTAGTATACCATCTGAGTACGGTCTTGACGAAGGTACTCTCAAGACCATAGAGAATGATACCATTAAGAAAGTATTTTACTACAAGTACTTCGGGTCAGGAATGATGAGTTCGGAGAAGGACATAAAGATACGGAAGGCACTGGCGCGGAGGGCTATGAACGACATGGAGGAAATCTGGAAGTCGAACCTGACAAGGGGGCTTAAAAAGAGGATTTTCATAGCAGTCATAGATTCCATTCTCACATACGGATGTGAGACGTGGACACTCACCGAGACGATGTGAAAGTCTCTAGACGGTTGCTATACACGAATGCTCCGGATGGCTCTTGACGTGAGCTGGCAACAGCACATGACGAACGTCGAACTCTATAACAACCTACCGATGATCACCACTAAAATCGAGGCGAGAAGACTGCAACTAGCGGGGCACTGTCTACGCCACCCTGAGCTACCTGCCAGCCTAGTCATCATATGGGAGCCCAAGCACGGGAGGATGAACCCTGGGCGCCCTCCCAAGACTATGGTCAACACGCTCCTAGAAGATAGCGGGGAGGCTAATCTAGATGAACAGAACACACTGATGAGGGAGAGGGAGAAGTGGAGAGTCCGTCATCGTGCCCGACGCCGGACCCCTAGGCCTGAGTCGACGTCGTAGTAACAGTAGTAGTAGTAGTACCATCTGAGACAGCCCATGAGTGACACCTGTCCTAACGATATTCAGGATCTGCTGTAGGGCATTCGAAAGCATTGACTATTTAAAGTAAGAATGAAACAGTTTGTTCTTGTAATTAAAAGAAATTATGAATAAAGTTTATTCTGAGATATTAAAAATATGCACATGGGGGAGGGGGTCTACTGCACAGGATGGAAGGAAGCTGCAGAGATTTGTAAACTCAGTGAACTCCATCATGGGCACTAGCCTCCGTAATATTGAGGACATCTTCAAGGAGTGATGCCTCAAAATGATGGCATCCATCATTAAGGACCCCCATCACCCAGGACATGCCCTCTTCTCATTGCTACTATCAGGAAGGAGGTACAGGAGCCTGAAGACGATTCAGGAACAGCTTCTTCCCCTCTGCCATCTAATTTCTGGATGGACATTGAACCCTTCAACACTACCACACTACTTTTTTATTTCTATTTTTGCACTACTTATTTAATTTAGCTATTAATAGATATATACTTACTGTAATTGACAGATTTTTCTCTATTGTTATGTATTGCATTGTTCTGCTGCTGCAAAGACAACAAATTTCACAACATATGCCGGTGATATTAAACCTGACTGATTCTGTCTGTGTTTGTGTGTAGTTTTTCATTGATTCTATTGTAGTTCTTTGCTCTATTGTGAATGCCTGCACGTAAATGAATCTCAGGGCATACGTACTTTGTTAATAAATTTAAATTGGATAGATATATGGACAGGAAAGGAATGGAGGGTTATGGGCTGAGTGTAGGTCGGTGGGACTAGGTGAGAGTAAGAGTTTGGCACGGACTAGAAGGGCTGAGATGGCCGGTTTCCATGCTGTAATTGTTATATGGTTATATGGTTAAATTTACTTTGAACTATGAAATTATGAAGTTGTCCATCAGCTCCAGGGGACTTTGTTGATCTGAATGCAGAGTTTTTGCTCTTGGTATCTAACAACAGATCATGTTAAATCATTGGTACTATTGGTTGCTCACGTCTCACCTGGAATGCTGCAGTAAGAACCCGGGGGAGGGCCACGTGTTTCCTCATTATAATTGTTCCTGAGCAGCAGCCCTGTGCTGTAATGAGCTCCTAAGGGCATCGAGCCGTCTCCGGCAGGAGTCTCTTGAACAGAGTGTGGAAAGAGAGGAAACTGCACTCTCCTACTTTCCACAATTTCTCCTGAGGTCAAAAGCGGTTTTGATCACGAATGTGAGATTGTCTTTGGGGGGTGGGGGGAGAGGTTTTGTCAAACTCTCTTAATATTATTTTTGTCCTTTAGGTACCGATTGTGGCTGCCCCCACTGCTCCTGATTAGGGTCTCGCACTGCAGACCCCGTAGTTCAAACTGAATACCATTCCGTAGAATTGCCTCACTCACCTTTACACCTGCTAATCTTCCAAAACAATAATCTCTTGGCAACTGTTCTGTCACGTTTGCAGGTTTACAAATGCTACTGGTATTGAAGGGATTATCTTAATACAATTCTCAAGATTGTTATATATCCCAAATTCCACCTGCTATCTTCAAAGGGATCCTACCAGCAAGAATATCTTTACCTCCCCCAACAAACAAGAGACAATCTGCAGATGCTGGAATTCTGAGCAACAGACACAAAATGCTAGAGGAACTCTGCAGACCAGGCAGCATCCTACCTCCCCCCCTCGCTCTGCTTTCCGCAGGGACACTCCCGCCGTGATTCCCTTGTCCATTCATTCCTCCCCACTCATCATTCTTCCAGCATTTACTGCTGATAGCGGACAAAGAGCTACACTTGCCCATGCACCTCCTCCCTCACCTCCGTTCAAACAGTCCCTCCCCCTTCCCATTCTACTATAGTCCCGTCTTCTCTCCTATCAGATTCCTTCCTCTCCAGCCAATGACCTTTCCCACCAGCCTGGCTTCACCTGTCATCTTCTAGCTATCCTCTTTCTCCTCCCCCCAGCTTTTCAGTCGGTGACTTCCCTCTTCCTTTGATGAAGAGTCTCGGCCCGAAACGTTGACTGTTTATTCATTTCCACAGATGCTGTCTGACCTACTGAGTTCCTCCACCATTTTGTGTGTGTTGCTCTGGATTTCCAGCATGTGCAGACTTTCTCGTGTTTATATATTTCAGCTGTTCTGAGATGTAATTTTCTTTTCTTTCTTACTTAATATCTCACTTGGTGAAGATTCTCCAACTACAGACACTCTCCAGTTTACAATAGCCCAGCTCACAGGCACCTTGCACATGTGAGCTGTTAAGAGATTGGCAGAAGGATGGAGGGGGATTTGCCGGCTGCTGTGGGGGTGTAGGGCACTTTCTGCCGGGCGTGATTGGGAGGGTTCCCTCTCTCCCCATCTCTAGGACGCAGCAGCTGGGGGCTGGGCTGGGTCGAGCAGAGATACCCCTGCTTTCTCACCGAGTCAGTGAGGCTGGCTGGCTCCCTTCTCACTCCAATCTTTGGGATCCTTGTGCACCATCCATTTTTTGTTCATTCCCAACTACCAAACCATTCAGTTTACAAGCAATTCTCCGGAACAGAACCCTGTCATAACCTGGGGCCTGCCTGCTGAGAAACCATCTCCACATCCACCCCGACATCCCCCTTAGGACGTCGTATGTCTATTTACAAATGGCTCAGGGTCTAATAACCACAAAGTCAAGTGATGGGCAAACAGATGTTTGGGAATTCTTCATTATTTACACGGAGAGGTTATGACCTGAAACTGAAAAGTTCAAAGTTCAAAATCAAAGTGCATTTATTATCAAAGTATGTATACGTTATACAACCTTGAGATTTGTCTCCTTACCAACAGCCATGAAACAAACAGCGAAGAACCCATAAAAAAAGACCGTCAAACACCCAGTGTGCAGAGAAGACAAATCATGCAAACAATAAATGCCAGCAGATAGTGTTCTGACCTGCAGTCCACAAAGACATTCCTTCCACAGAACCTTAGCTTCGTGCAGAGCCGAACAGCAAGCTGAACCAGCCATTGCTTGCCGTGAGGACCACAACCTTGTCGTAGTGTTTGGAGTGCGTGCCTCGATGACTGACAGAGGCCAGACTAAGAGAGGTCCACCGGCCCACCAGGTTCGGGGTTCAGCTCACGGCTGAAAACCCTGACTGGTAAAACGACATTGTTAAGGAAAGAGCAGAGAAGAATCCTTCTACATCTGAGTGTAACTGCATGGACAGACAGAGATGGAGGACCTTCATTGCTGCCCTAAATGCCGGTGGCCTAATGGGCGGTCAGTAGCAATTATGGGTTCAGTCCTACCATGGATGTTTTGAATTTCCTGTAAGGAGATTGTACATTCTCCCCATGGCTGTGGGGATTTCCTCCCACATTCCAAAGACGTACGGGATAGGGGGTCACATGGATTAAGTGGGCACCACAAGCAGAAGGGCCTGTTACCTCACTGTATCTCTAAATAAAAGATAAATATAAAAATAAGTACATTTAAATTGCAATTAAAGCTGCAATTTTTAATGCAAAGCTGCAGAAGATTGTGAACACGGCGCAGCACATCACACAAACCAATCTTCCGTCCTTGGACTCACTTTACACCACACGGCTGTCGGAGCAGTGCTGCCAGGATAATCAAGGACACGACCCACCCAGCCAACACACTTTTTATCCCTCTTCCCTCCGAGAGAAGGCTCAGGAGCTTGAAGACTCGTATGGCCAGATTTGGGAACAGCTTCTTTCCAACTGTGATAAGACTGCTGAACAGATCCCGACCCGGATCTGGGCCGTACCCTCCAAATATCCACACCTGCCTCTCGTTTTTTGCACTACCTTACTTTCCCTTTTCTATTTTCTATTTATGATTTATAATTTAAATTTTTAATAGTTACTATCGACTTGTACTCCAGGGAGCACGAAGAGCAGAATTAAATATCGCTGTGATGATTGTACGCTCTAGTATCAATTGTTTGGCGACTATAAAGTATAAAGTATAAACAATAATACAGATATTCAACTTTGTCTCCACCTCTCTGCTTTGCACTGGCCATCTCCCCTCATCACCATCTGGTATGGGGGCATTGGTGGGGTGGGGGGAGGCTACTGCACAGGATCGAAGTAACCTGCAGAGAATTGTACAGTCAGTCAGCTCCATCGTGGGCACCAGCCTCTATAGTATCCAGGACATCTTCAATGAGCGATGCTTAAGAAGACAGCATCCATCATTAAGGACCCCCACCACCTAGGACATGCCCTCTTCTCATTGCTACCATCAGGGAGGAGGTACAGGAGTCTGAAGACACACACTCAGTGATTCAGGAACAGCTTCTTCCCCTCTGCCATCAGATTTCTGAATGGACATTGAACCGGTGAATACTCCCTCACAATGTTTTTAATTTTTATTTTTGCACTATTTATTTAATTCAACTATTATATATAATATATATATCGTGGGCTTGTGGCCAGGTGGTTAAGGCATTCGACTAGCGATCTGAAGGTTGTGAGTTCGAGCCCCAGCCGAGGCAGCATGTTGTGTCCTTGAGCAAGGCACTTAACCACACAGTGCTCTGCGACGACACCAGTGCCAAGCTGTATCAGCCCTTGCCCTTCGCTCGGACAACATCGGTGTCGTGGAGAGGGGAGACCTGCAGCATGGGCAACTGCCGGTCTTCCATACAACCTTGCCCAGACCTACGACCTGGAGAGTGAGAATTTTCCAGGTGCAGATCCATGGTCTTGCAAGACTAACGGATGCCTTTATTATATATATACTTGTAATTCACCTTTTTTCTATCATTATGTATTGCATTGTACTGCTGCCGTAAAGACAACAAATTTCATAACATGTGCTGGCGATATTAAACCTGAGTCTGTTTCACCCTCCACCCTGACGTGAGGATACGAGCTACCAATACTGCCAGTTCTGCTGAGTCCGTCCAACAGGCTACGCGTCCGACAGGCTGTACGTCCGACAGGCTGCGCGTCTGCCCAGATCCCAGCATCTGCCATCTCTGGAAGCTGAGGCTTCATAAGAAATTGTCCAGACTGCTGTCACAACCACGAACTTCACTGTGAGGCCTACGCGGCTGTGCAGGCGGACTGCGCGTCGGGTTCGGCAGTCGTGCTCGTGAGTGTGCACGTTTCATCTAACTACTGGTATCTCCTCCAAGACGACCACAACCTTTCCATGGTTTGGAGGCTTGTGTGCCTCAGTGACCTGGAGAGCTACGTTGGCTGGAGTCAGGGCCTTATGCTTTGGCTCCTGGTAGAGTCTCCCATGCCAAACAGGTCAAAGGGGTGAGGTCAGACTAAGAGTGGTCCACCAATCCTCCAGGTTCAGGGGCTCAGCTCAGGGATAACGACCCTGACTGGTAAAACAGAACTGTTATGGAAACAGCAATGAAGAACCCATACTTTACTATAAATACAAGCCTAATCCAGACCTAGAGTCGGAGTCCTAGTATTTATATAATGACTGAGCCACTATTACAGATCGGACAATCCATAGTAACCATCCAGATATAATATTACAGGATAAACAAGCAAGAATAACTTAGTTAAAACAGTATATATAGCCATTCCAACATACAGTGCTTAACATACACAAATCAGAAAAACACCAGAAATACGCTGAATTCAAAGAGGAAGTTGAAAGATATGGAATATGAACAGCATGTACATTGTCCTGATAGTAATAACTACAAATGGTATCATCCCAAATGCACTACACAAGAGCATTAAACAATTCTGGCTCCACAGCAATATCTATATTAATCTTCAGACGGCCACAATACTAAACGCCACTATAATAGTCCAACAGTTCCTAGCAAATGAGAAATGCTTTGAGCTGTGTTTGGCTATGCCCGCACCTCAGGTTTTACCAGCTTGAGCTGAGAAAGAAAAAAAGATATAATAATAATAATTTTCTCTAATTTATTGAATTGGACAAAAATAGGGTATCAAACTAGAAGCAACCAGATGAATGAAACCATAACACACCTTCTATACATGGATGATTTGAAGATGTGCACTCCTTCATCAGTAAAGCTAAGCAATTAATTCAAACGGTAGGACTATTTGACTATTTTCTAAAGATATAAATATGAACTTTGTACTGGATAAGTGCAGAACATCAAATATAAAGTGTTACGTAACGAGCAACGATGAATATCAATCGAGACAGGTTATATAAAAACAACCAAACATTTATTAAACACGGATAAACAATAAAAAACAAACAAAAACCTTAACCGGAAGTTAACCACTATGCGGCCGTTCAACAAACCGTCACTTTCTACTGGTTCTTAAAGCATTAAATGCGAAAACAGTTCTTAAAGTGGTAAAGTCAGATACAGTTCTTAAAATGGTAAATTTGAAAGTCCAACAGATTTATACATTCAATTGGGAGAGACTTCTCTGGAGAAGGATTTCTTCATAAACGCGACTTTCCTGCTGGGTCTGTCCAAAGGATTCACGATGCAGGAAATAAACGGCTTAAAATAACTGACCTTAATTTCTAGAGAGCAAACCTTGCATGAACTTCCTTCCTCTTTTGGCAAGAGTTATCTTCGATGCAGGTCACTACTTCTTCAACGATGACTCAATAAGGTCGATCCTTTATTAAACTGCCGAACATTCCCGATTTATTTTAATCCTTCATATCCTGTACTTTGATGAAATCTTCACTCTCCAATACTGCTGGAAAAAGATACATCAACACATCTAGCAAAAATTACCAGTCCAGCACTATTGCACCTTGCAACAGAACGTAACTCTCCATTTTAAAATCAAACTGCGTCATAAAAACAAATAGGCAACAGAAACAGAGACATAGACGCACGTTCTAGCTGGAAAACTAAAAACTAAAAACTAACTGCGTCATCTGAGGTTTTCCCTTTTATACCCGTGGTGAACATGTCCTCACGTGACCTCACATCGGCGGGAAAACTACATCAGGTGACCTCCAAAAGACCATTACATCATTCTCACAAAAAAAATCACAGATCTCCTTGAGGTATGTAACAAAAGAAAGGTGCAATGGAGCTTTTAGAACACAAAACAGGGCAGCAGCATACAATACAACCGATGGATGAATATGAAACATAGAAGCACCTAGGATATCAACAAGCAAAGAAAATAGATCATCGTGTACTTGGCTGTGGCTGTACCTTAGGTTTTACCAGCCTGATTGAGAAAAAATAAAAATATAATAATAGTAATAATAAATAAATAATTCTGAGAACATGAGCTGTAAAGTCCTGGAAAGTGGGTCCATATGGGCTGTGTTCAGTGATCAGTTCAGAGTTGAGGTGAGTAGAGTTATCCACACTGGTTCAGGAGCCTGATGGTTGTAGGGTAATAACAGTTCCTGAACCTGGTGGTGTGAGACCTAAGGCTCAGGGCACAATTTACAATGACCAACAGGTTCTGTACATCTTTGGACTGTGGGAGGAAACTGTATGCCAATGCTGAGTTCAGTGAGCAGTTCAATGTTGATGCAAGGGAAGTTATCCACGCTGGTTCAGGAGCCTGATGGTTGAAGGGTAATAATTGTCCTTGAACCTGGCGGTGTGATGATCGTCAATAGTCTTGTTAGCCTGTATCATGTTCTAAGAATAACAAGGTGCATGGAACTCTTTTGCTAGTGGATGAAGAGATCTGTGCCGTGCAACACACACAAAATGCTGGAGGAACTCAGCAGGCCAAGCAGCATCTACAGAAATGAATAAACAGTTGATGTTTTGAGCTGAGACCCTTCTTTTCACTTCTTGTCACCTGCCCATGACCTCTCCCTGGATCCTCTCCTCCTCTCCTTTCTCCGATGACCCACTCTCCTCTCCTATCAGGTTCTTTCTTCTCCAGACCTTGACCTTTCCCACCCACCTGGCTTCACCTATCTCCTTCCAGCTCTCCTCCTTCCTCCCCCCTGCCCACCTTTTTATTCTGGCATCTTCCCCCTTCCTTCTCAGTCCTATTGAAGGGTCTCGGGCTGAAACAACAACTATTTATTCATTTCTATGGATGCTGTCTGATCTGTTGAGTTTCTCCAGAATTTTGTGTGTGTTGCTTTGGATTTCCAGCATCTGCAGACATTGTCGTGTTTGTAGTTCTGTGCTGTGATTCATTTCTTATCACACATCCACCGAGCCAGTTACTAAATCAGAATCGGAGTGCGAATAAGGTTTAACATCACCTGCACATGTCATGAAAATTGCTTTCTTTGCGGTAGCAAAACAATGCAATATAAAATAATAGAAAAATACCATGAATTACATTAAATATATATACGCATATATATAAAACAGTTAAATTAAGTAGGTAGTGTAGAAATAGAAATAGAAAAGTGGTGAGGTGGTGTTCATGGGTTCAATGTCCATTCAGAAATTGGATGGCAGAGGGGAAGAAGCTGTTCCTGAATCGTTGAGTGTGTGTCTTCAGGCTTCTGTACCTCCTTCCCTGATGGTAGCAATGAGAAGAGGGCACGTCCTGGGTGATGGGGGTCCTTGTTGATGGACACTGCCTTTCTGAGTTATCACTCCTTGAAGATGTCCCGGGTACCATGGAGGCAAGTGCCCATGATGAAGGTGATTGAGCTTACAACTCTCTGCAGTTTACTTTAATCCTGTACAAGTAGACCCCTCACCCATACCAGAGAGTGATGCAGATAGATAGAATGCTGTCCACAGTACATCTGTAGAAACTTGTAAATTTTCCCCTGCTGCTGAAATATCTCTCTCAATGGGTCACCAGCTCTCTCCAATCCCTGGAAAGCACATCTGCGGCCAGAAGGGAATTTATTTTAAACTTTCCAAAATTATCTTTTTCTGGCAGACTTTCCACGGAGTGCATTTACACTGTGCCAATTTAATCAGAGTGTGTTGACAATGGACTCTCAGCTGAATTAATCCAGTTTTCATGTTGGACCAGTGCCCAAAGGTGAATGGTTTAGATTCCAGTCCCCCGAAAGGAGCATTATTCGTAACTTTGGAAAGAAAGTGACAAGTGAAGATGAAAAAAATTCTTCCTTTGAACATGGATACTTTCTCACTAAATCTCACAAGGCTACGTGTTAGCTATGGCTCAGTCATGATCATTCTTGTCTCTGTGGGCTACCCACCATCCATCTGCCTTTTCGAAACACTCCCTTCTGGAAAGCACTACAGGGCTATTAAAACAAAAACTTCACACCATCTTAAAAGTTTCTTTCTCCAGGCAGTTCATCTGATCAACCATTTCTAGATAAGCACCCCAACTCCCTCCATCTAATACCTCATTCACAGCACTGTAAGCACTTTAAACCACTTTTTATAACACTGTTTACATTGTTATAAACGTAAATACATGCTGGCATTTATGCATATTTGATTCCATATCTGTACTTCTAGGGATGTCTGGTGGAGATACGTCTCTGCTAAAGGAGGTGTAAGTTATTTCTTCCCTCCTCTAGTCTGCAGGTCACCCTCGGGCAAGGTGTAGCACCTGCTTAGCCCCTGATCAGGGTCATGTGAAGCCATGGGAGCAGGTGGTGGATGGTCGCACGAGCAGCCGGTGCATATCACAAGTCCTGGTTATGCGACCACTGATGCCAGGCAGACAATCTCTGAAGAGTATTGATAATGGCTGGGGTCACCCATCTTGTAAAGACACTGCCCAGAAGAAGGCAATGGCAAACCACTTCTGTTGAAAAATTAGCCAAGAACAATCATTGTCATGGAAAGATCAAGGTCGCCCACGTCAAACGACACGGCACATAATGATGATGCCATACGACACAGCTCATAATGATGACATCATATGATATGACACATAATGATGATGTCATATGACGCGGCCCATAATGATAATGATGATGATACTAACTTTATTTTATATAATTCTTTATTCTGTATGATTGTTAAACATTATTTTTTGTTGTATGCCATGCCAACACACCACAGCGAATTCCTAATACATGTAAATATATGAGGTGAATAAAGTTGATCCTTGATCCTTAAAGACACATTTCTGAGATCTGAGTGCCACGCTTTAGACTGAACCCTCGGCACAGCACCGAGGGACTTCTGCCGAGTCGGTGACCCCTGTTCAGGGAGAGATGTCTGCTCTCTCGGGCAGTGTAGGAATGATCCCAGGCACTGCTGTGAAGGGCAGCGGGGGGCTCTCCCTAATGAAGGCAGATGATCGTACATAGACTGAAGGGATATGGACCTAATACTGGTCAAGGGGTTTAATTAGCCCATGGTGTCTTCTCCACCAC